>NC_045733.1:23241650-23247205 GCF_008692095.1 Etheostoma spectabile | reverse complement strand
GAGACATTGGGACAGAGACAGAGAGACAAACAGAGGGACAGAGGGACAGAGACAGAGAGACAAACAGAGGGAAAGAGACAGAGAGACAAACAGAGGGACAGAGACAGAGACAGAGGGACAAACAGAGGGACAGAGACAGGGGGAGGAGGGGGAGCACAGGGAAGGGAGGTTTAAAAAAGGAGGAATAGTTGTGAAATGGGTTTATTTTTGTACCAGGAGAAGTCATGAAAACAGGAAGGAAGGCTGCTTTCTCTCTGCTAGACTGATAGAATGAGACCGAAGAACAGAGGAGGAGAGAGGGGGGGAAGGAAAGGAGGTGAGGACAGGGGGAAGAAAGGAGACTTCAGGTTTTTAAAGTCCCTTCATTGGCCCATTTTCTTAGAAACGTCAGAGACAAGAAAAGAAAAGAAAATCCTCAATATAATAGGAAGCACACA
The DNA here is from genome assembly GCF_008692095.1 of Etheostoma spectabile. Classification (NCBI taxonomy): domain Eukaryota; kingdom Metazoa; phylum Chordata; class Actinopteri; order Perciformes; family Percidae; genus Etheostoma; species Etheostoma spectabile. Next base: position 23,246,768 of record NC_045733.1, on the reverse strand, counting down.
ACAAATAAAGGAAAGGCGAGAAGGAGAGGAGAGGAAAGCAGGGGAGGAGAGGAGCGAGGAAGAGAAGAGAGGAGAGGAAAGGAGAGAAGGAGAGGAGAGGAAAGCAGAGGAGGAGAGGAGCGATGAAGAAAGAGAGGAGAGGAGGAGAGAAGGAGAGGAGGGAAAGCAGGGTGGGATGGGATTCAGGAAGAGATAGAGACAAGGAAAGGAAGAAGGCGATGAGAAGTAAAGCATGAGGAGGTGACAAAAGTGAGGGAAGAAAGAAGATTCCGAATGGCGGAGAAGGAGGAGAGGAAAGCGGGAGTTGAAGATGAGGAAGGAGAGATCAATGGAATAGGAAAGGATAGAGCAGAAATGCAGTGAGGGTAGGAGAAGATAGTCAGGGAGCAGAGATGATAGGAAGAGAATATGAGGTAAGTAAAGAGGTATGAAAGAGTTAAGAGAAGATAGTCAGTAAAGGAGCATGAAGGGATGGAGAGACAGCCGTGGAGGAAGGAGCTGAGGAATATGAAGAGAGTCAGCTGAAAGGAGAGAAGGAGAGGGCTGAAAGCAAGAGGAGAGGACGAGGAAGAGAAGAGAGCATGGGAAGGATAGAAGGCAGGCGAGAAGCAAATGATGATAGAGTATGGAAGAAAGAGATTCAGGGAAGGAAGACTGAAGGAGTAGGACAGCAGTTGCGATAGGTAGTGATGACCAGATAGAGTCCGTGAAGGATATAAGAGAGGCGAAAAAATCATAGGATCGAAGATTGAGGAAGAGAAGAGAGTCAGAAAGGAGAGAGGTAGTAGTATAGAAGCTGTAGGATTGAGACATATTTATAGACAAATGAGCAAATTATGATAAGAAGTAGATGAGAAAGAGAGCAGTAGAGATGATGAGTAGATCAAGGAAGAGGCAATAATGCGAGAAGGAAGATTACGATAACAGTTAGATGGATAGTAGGAATGAGAATATAGTTCAAGGTACTAATGAGAGAAGTCAGATGAAGCATTGAGGAGGTAGTTAGTGAGAGAAGAAAGAGTCTAAGTAATGTACGAAATGAGAGATGAGAACGAGATGATTTAATTTGTGTGAATAGAATAGGATTCCAGGAAATGGATATAAAGGAGGGAGGAGGAAAGCAGAGGAAGGAGAAAAGTAAGATAGAGTCAGAAAGGAGAGAAGGAGATGAGAGGAAAGCAGGGGGAGACGAGTGGATGGAAGTAGAGGAGTCAAGGAAAGGAGATACATAGACAGAAAGGCAGGTGGAGATATGATTTAGTAAGACAAGAGTAGTCAAGTGGAAGTAGGTAATAGAGGAGAGAAAGCGTAGAGCTTATGCATTATGAGGAGGAAGATACAGAGTCAGCAAAAATGAAGGATAGAAGGAGAGTCTAATCAATCATAGGAGAGAGAGTGGGTAAGAGAAGAAGTCAAGAACAAAGATAGAAGTATAGGATATGAAAGCAGGGTAGGAGAGATTAGGAATAGAAGAGATTCAAGTGAAGGAGAGAAGGAGAGGATAAGAAAATCAGAGGGTATAAGAGTGCGGAAAAGAAGTCAGGAACGCGAGAAGGATAGAGAGTAAAGCCATGGGAAATAGGTGATGGTAGAGAAGATCAAGGTAAATTATAGAAAAGAGAGGATAATAAGCAAGAGGAGAAAAGTTGATTAATAGAAATAGTCAAGGGAAGGAGAGAAGAGAGGAGACGAAAGCAGAGGAGGAGATGAGTGAGAAGGAAAGAGTCGGACAGGAGAGATGATAGGATTGAAAATCGTTATTAAGGATTGAGGAAGATAAAATTCCAAGGAAAGTGAGTAAGGAGAAGAGAGGAAAGCAAAGATGAAGGAGTGGGAAGAGAAGAATCAAGATGAGATAATGATATGTATGAATCATAACCATTATTATATTATTTAGTCAGAGAAGAGACTCAAGGAAAGGAAGAAGGAGAGGAGAAGAAAGCAGATAGATATTAGTGAGTGAAAGAAGAGATTCAGGCAAGGAGAGCGGAGAGGAGGTCAATCATTTGATGCTAGAATTAGTAAGAGAATATATTCAAGGGATAGAAAGTATAGTAGAAAAAGCAGAGTATAGTAAATTTATGACTATACTATAGTCAAGGGACTGAGAGAAGTAGAGGAGAAGAAAGGCAGATTATATAGTAGTTCTTAAAGAGAATATAGTCACGGCAAGATAGAAGGAGAGGAGAGGAAACAGGGTAGTATATGAGTTTTATGAATATCATATAGTCAAGGAAAGTGATAGAATGATAGTATAGAAAGCCTGATGAGTAGAGTATGATGAGAGAAGATAGTCATTAAGGTAGAGAAGGATATTATATGAAGCATCTTATTATAGATTTAGTATATAATATATTCAAGAAAGGATGATAAGATATTATATTACAGGCATAGTATGATAGGAGTGAGGAATATAAGATACTCAGGAAAGTAGAAATAGAGGATATAAGCATTTTAGTAGAGGAGTTAGGAATATAATATATCAATTAACTTAGAAAGGAGAGTGAGAGTAAGCATTTGAGTATATTATTAGCACGACTAGAGTCAAGGGCATGATCTAATGGCTCTTAAGTAAAGCGATTTAGGATAAAATTGATGAAAGAGATATTCACTGAACTTATAGAATTATATGATATGACTCATTTTATTATATTAGTGATTACTAACTATATTCATTGAATTGAAGCAAATTATACTGATAGTAAATCAAGGATGGAAAATTGATGAAGAGAATAATTCAATTAATGATACTCAGAGAGATAGAATCGAAATGGGAAGAACCAAGGAAAGAAAATGGACAAATAGATATCCTAGGACAGATGAATGAGGCTTTATGCTTTATACAGGTCATTTAATTCTATAACTATGTGTAACCCTCGAGCTTTCTTCCCGTTGACCATGTAAATCTTAGTTAAAACCTCCAGACACATTTGTCACTTTTCCATAAGTCCTTTGTCAATTTTTTGGGACATTTTGCTTTGTTTTTGAAGCTTTCTCCGACAATTTTGGTCACTTTTTGACGTTTTCTCACTTTTCCCGTAGCTCTTTGTCACTTTTTCCAATGTCACTGTCGATTTTTTCAGCATTTTTTGGGACATTTTTGTTGTTTCCCCCCCCCCTACATTTCTGTCACTTTTCCCGTGTTCTTTAATCTTTAATCAATTTAGTTTTTCTTCATATGTTACAAAATTGAATAAAACACCCAAATGTAATGAAAATAGTGAACTGGTCAGTTATTTAACTTGTGAAGAGCGTTGTTGGGAAAAATTCACGTTACTTTTTTTGACAATTTGGTAGAAGGAAACCCAAAACAACAGGAGGGTTAAAAGCTTCTAGCAGAGTAACTTACAAATATACATATGTGTAACATATGTCGTAATTTGGCATTTTTTATGAAATGCCAAATGTTTTTTGGGGGGTTTGGCAGCATGTTTTCATCACTCAATAACACACATGACTAGTTAGCTGTTGTCTTACATTTTGGTGACTCGCCACAGACAGCCACGCTGAGTCGGTTGCATGATGTTGTTGTCGCCGATGGTGAGAGAGGTCGTTTAGTTTCACGACTCAGCGCCAGAGACGTGAGAAGATGAGATCACGAGATCTATCAGACGTGTGTGATTTGACAGAAAGTGAGAGGAGACAACAGCCAGGCGCGAGCCCATGTGCCTTCTCTCAACATGACAACATGGAGCAAGAGGATATAAAGCAGAGACACACACGTGTACACACACACACACACACACACACACACACACACACACAGACACCTTTTCACCAAGTGAATGCGGTTTAATACTCCCCACTCTCATTTCTCGGTGCTCCCAGGGAGAGGAGAGCGAAGAGGAGGGGTGATAGAAAGGAAGAAAACGGACGAGGGTTCAATATTAACTCGACACACGCAGACGGCTGACAATGCTGAGGAGGGTAGGGAAGAGGGCCGAAGAGGAGAGAAAAGAGGCAAAGAGAACAAAAAAATAGGGAAAAAAGAGGGAGGGACAGAGGAGGAGAGGAGAGTTCTTCTTATTTAATCCCAATCAAGTGTTGTAATAATAGACGCCTGATGAGTAAGAGGGATCATCCTGTCTGAACTGACGGATTCTCAGAGAGAGAATGGGAATGTGATAAAAAGGACTTTGCAGCGGGTTCAAATCCGACCTGCGGCACTTTGCTTTGTTTCATCCCTCATCTCTCTCCTACCTCCACTGTCTCTCTGAAATAAAGGAGAAAACCCCAAAAAAATAAAGGAATAAAAGGGAAGAAGGAAGTGAAAAAGAAAAGGAGAAAAGGGATTCTTCCCACCCCTTTTGGATGGAGAGCGAGACGCCGACTTGGTGCAAAATATGTAAAAACAGAGAGATTGAAGGGTGGGATGGACGGACACACACACACACACACACACACACACACACACACACACACACACACACCAGCTTTTACCGTGTGGTATTTGTGGTTTTAAAAAGAAAATGTAGCCCTAAACGATATATACAAAGAGCCAGGAGACAGATGGACTGACACATTGTTGGTTTTCAGTCTTTTCTGTTCGTCTATTAAAGGGGAACTATTTATTTAGATTAATTAACCTTAATTGAACAGCTTCAGAGTGTACGGGAATGGTTATATGACCTTTTTCGTGTTGAATGGTGGTTTTCTCGCTTAGTCTTTGCACCTGTGAGTGGGAAAAAAAACACCCGTGCAACTTTTGGAAGCAAAAACCGAGAAAAAAACAGCGAAGAAATGTCTAAAACAGCATAGTCCCTCTTTAATGCTCGCACACGTCATCAGTATTGATCAGTATTGTTTCCTGCTGTGTGATTAACATCACTGCTCACCTGGAGGCTTTGATCTCAACCCAGGTTCGATACCTTAAAGTTCTGGTTGAATTAAATGTGGAGAAACTGGGTCAACGAGCAGAAAGATGTAATGGGAATGTACAGGCAGACAAAGGCATTCTGTGGCTTTAAATGACATTTGTGTTTTCCTTTTAAAGTGACAGTCCTGCCACCGGCGCAAACAAAGCATCCAGCCTGACGTCTGCAGCAGCTATGACATCATCCCCCCCCTCCTCTCCTCCTCTCCTCCTCCCTCCACCTTCATTATCTGGTCCTAAAAAAA
>NC_045733.1:23238173-23241640 GCF_008692095.1 Etheostoma spectabile | reverse complement strand
CCCCCTCCCCCCTTCTGCTCCCTCCTCTCTACCAATAAGCCCATTAACAGCACTCGGGACACTGTGCGCTGCCATTCAGCCCGACAGGAGGCTCGCCGCTTTGAAGAGGAACAAAGATCTCATTTTGGTCTGGCTGCAGACATTTTATTGTCCCTAACACCCGTGTCAGACCTCGTTTGTGACAGAAAATTAGAAGAGACACGTTGACAGCCCGATAATTAGGCCTGTTAAAATGACAGAAAATCAGAGCGATGCTTTCTTCTGAGTCTTTGCCCGAAAAAAAAAACGCCCCACGTTCTGTTCATGCAGCAATTACAACTCATATTAACGCTTATGAAGGCGACGCCCTCTAGTGGCCGTAGTCGTTATGAGCAAAGCAGCGTGCAACAGGGCCCTATAGGTGAAAGCACCCTCAGTAGTTTTGGTGCCTAAACATAACCAAACTGCGACTATTCCACAACGTTAAAGACTTTACGCTCCAAACCGCGACTGACGTTCTCTCTGGTTTAGATATGAGGTCGGTTTCCCGCCACAGCTAGGGGCGCTAATCTACGAAACCCTCCTCAGGGTCGAACTAGAGGGGGGGGGACCAACGAGACATATCTTTGTATGGTTTAGAGGACTGGTAAAGCATAAAATCCCCCAATTAACAATGATGAATTACAGTCTAATCTATGATTCATATGTGTTGATATGTATAAAAGTTACAAAAGGCTATCATCCTGCGGGGTAAGAGGTTAAAGATTTCTGTAGTTTTGCTTTATTAGTCCTTTAAAGACTCTGATGTTTAAAATGAAATGTAATAAGATAATGTCACAACATGTTGAGGAAGCATTCTCGGCACACATCGGTTGCAGAAACCAGGATTTTCCGCAGGAGTGATTGTGAGGAACGGACACACGCTGATGTTGTTATACGTGGGAGATAATAACAATAACTGTCTTATCTCAGACACCAATCACACGCTGGGGCCAGGAGACCAGCTACCAATGAAATGACATTTAGAGAAACAATATTAAGAGATAGACATCCCTACATGTTAGATTATGTGTGTTTGGGTATACTTCAATGTGTGTAGATCTGTGTCTGTGTGTGTGTGTGTGTGTGTGTGTGTGTAGTCTTGTTTAACTACATTTGTGGGGTACTAAAACCCAGACAATATACTTGTGGGGTCCCGACAGCTTTGTGGGGCCAAATTGCTGGACCCCATAACTTTAAAGGGGTGTTTGAGGGTTAAGACTTGGGCTAGAATTAGGTTATGGTTAGGGTTAGGCACTTAGTTGGGATGGTTAAGGTAAGGGGCTAGGGAATGCATTATGTCACTGAAGGGTCCCCACAAAGATAGTGCTCCAAACATGTCTGTGTGTATGTGTGTGTGTGTGTGTGTGTGTGTGTGTGTGTGTGTGTGTGTGTGTGTGTGTGTGTGTATATGTTTGTGTGTGTCTGTCTACTAAAAACACTTTTATTCTGTGGGGGGAAAAGCTTTCAAAAGGTCAGAGAGCTATTTTTCCTTTCTGCTAAATGTCTCAATCAAATGTAATCTCAAGACGGTGCAGAGAGCCTGACATTTAAGGCCCATGTAGAACCAGAAAGCAGCTCTGCTCTGTGTGTTGGGGTGTGTGTGTGTGTGTGTGTGTGGGGGGGGGGGGGGGGGGGGGGGGGTGGGGGGGGGGGGTGGGGGGGGGGGGGGGGGGGTGTGGGGGGGGGGGGGGGGGGGGGGGGGGGTTGGGGGGGGGGGGGGGGGGGGGGGGGGGGGGGGGGGGGGGGGGGGGGGGGGGGGGGTTATAGGACACTGTGGAAGCTAATAAACACGGCAGTAACATGAGGAAACCACTCAGAATGCACCGCTGATGTTAGCGATGCAGCGTGCAACGGTTAAAAGGGGACAGAAATGTGTAAAGATTACAAATGGCTCTTTCAAAAATAAAAATTATTTTCTTAATAATTTAATGTTTTTGTTGTTTTGTTCAATATCTTTGCCGTTTTTTTTGCCGGTTTTGTCACTTTTTTTTCTACCTTCTTGTTGCTTTTTTACATTTTTGGCAGTTTTTTTCCAACATTTTTGTTGCACTTTTGATAAGAGGACATAGCTGTTGTTTTGTTCAGTTCATGTAAATAAAGAAATATTTCTCACACATTTCAGAGGAAGTCATATTGTGAATCGTATCGAATCGTGAGTTGAGTGTATTGTTACATCCTTAGAGAATACTGGCTTGTAAAGACTTGTTTAACCAATGTTGTTAATGGGGGTTTCTGGGGGATTTTATTTCACGTTGTTTTTCTAACTTTATGAGGAAACAGCAGCTCACACAAAACACACCCCTGGCCCAATTACAGCTCAGACTGGGGGAATCCAGTATGAAGACCAGATGGTCTACTGGCAGCCCCATCCCCCACAAAAATAAAAAACAACACACACACACATATGTATGCACACAATCCTCACTATCGCTGCACTGACTGGTTTCTCCATTCTACTCAGGCCACATCTCCTCTACTACGTTTTCATTTTGAGACCAAAATGATCTCCAGTAGCAGAACTAATAATAATAACTATATTAATCCCACAAAGGGAAACTACAATTTCCACTGTTGTTACACACAGGCCTGAACTACACACACATGCTCAGTACCTATACATGAACTAAATGGAGAGATTTCAGAGGGGGGGGGCTCGCTCAAGAGCACCTTGGCAGTGCCCAGGAGGTGAACTGGCATCTCTCAAGCTACCAGCCCCCCACCTTGCTTTGGTCCGTACGGGACTTGAACCAGCAACCCACCGGTTCCCAACCCAACTCCCTACGGACTGAGCTACTGCCATCCCCAATTAGTCCGCGTCCATGTAAACACGTATCACATGACTCGCACACACTGGGCATGTGCGTGCCGATGTGAACAGGAAGTTAAAAATACAAAAAACACTTTTGGAGAAAGAACAACAGCGGTGAAAAGTAAGAGCGACAACGAGGTGGAACTGCTACTGAAAGGTGTGTAAGTTTCTACAGCTCTCTGGTTGTGCCCGTCCAGACTACGACTAAACACCAAAACTTGATCCTGTACCGTAGATGTAGCCTCGGAGGCAGCTAATGGTGCTTGTATTGGCTACAGCTCACAACATTCATCTTAACCTACTTTCCAGCAATAATCTACATAAATACCAATCTCCAAGGAGAGGGATGGCAGAAGACAAATTACAGCCCCGAGGCGAAAGTGAAGTCTGTGTGTGCATGCATGTGTATGTGTGTGTGTGTGTGTGTGTGTGTGTGCATGTGTGTGTGTTTGTCTGTTGCTTTGATTTGGAGTTGTATGCTCCTGAGGCCCGCGGTAGATCAAAGACATCGTGGCAGCGCGGCTTGCTACACAGGGAGCTTTTACTGCGGATGATTGTCCGGGTCGTCATTTAGACTCACAGCGCGCTCACACAGATCACTCCGGCCATTTCAAATTAGCAGCCGCTCCCCCCCCCC
>NC_045733.1:23232748-23238163 GCF_008692095.1 Etheostoma spectabile | reverse complement strand
AGGCCCCTTTGTCTGCAAAAAGCTGAAGGTTAGATAATGAGGAGTGAAAGTGTTCCCAAATGCAGCAGAGGCTTTCTGCAGTCTGTGCTGGTTCAGCACCAGGGACAGCTCCTCCTCCTCTGCAGCCCGACCTGCAGGAACTCAAAACGCTGTTTTGAAAGTAAAAGACAAATAGAAAAATGTATTCCCATTGAACACAATGTATTTTATTTTTAACCCTTGTAAGGTGTTTTAAATTTTTTTTGGGGGGATATTTCTTATTTCTTCTAAGTCACACTCAGTGGCCTGGACCAGTGTATTTAAATGTAGATGCTATGTGACTATGTTGTCTTTCTGCACCTGCTATTCCCATAGAAAAATACGACATTTTAAACTTCCACCTGTTCTGTTCTGATTAAGTTCTAAGAAATAAGCGCCAACAATGATCAAACATCTTGTTTCTATTTGCTTTCCCTTTTTTAATAATTGAACTTCTGTGTTTTCTTACAAAAAACAAAACTGTTCATCCGATTATAAATGTGATCTCAATCTTAATCTCAATGCAAATGGAAAATATGAATCATAAATGATGTATACATCACTGGTAATTGAGCTAAAGTAAACATCTATTAAGTATTTTTTTTACATGAATTGTTATGTGTGTATTGATTTAAAAGCCTAATGACGTGGGGGGGTCCACCGGCGCCGGATCATTGGCTGTGTGACAAAGATATGAACACCTCACAAGGGTTAAACACAGGGCCGGCCTGTGGCTTAGGCAGTATAGGCAAATGCTAAGGGCGCAAACCACCAGGGGGCGCCCGGCCTGTGCTGTACCTGTAACGTAGGGTGACCAGACGTCCCCGGTTTCCGGAGACAGTCCCTTATTTTGGCTACCTGTCCCCGGCTGGATCTGTCCCCGGAAATGTCCCCGGTTTTCACTGTGACTGAAAGACCCGAAGTTGGAATGAAAGAAAAAACGTAGCCGATAATCGCACACCCAACGCAGGCTCCAGACAGCCAGAGCCAGCGCTGCTCAGAGATGTTTTAGAAGCCGTATTTTACGATGTTAAAAATCACTGATTATTTACATGGAGTCTGGTGGGTTTAGCGAACGCAATTTCGCGGACTTTTATGTTTTAAAAAGGATCTTAATCTTTCACAGAAAGGTCGACCTCCTTAGAAATCCTTTCCATAATGTTGTCAGACACTTAGAATATTAATCTGAGTCTGTTAGCAGCTAAACAAGCACTTTTATGAACGTAAATACAAGCTGGACAATTATCCTGTTAACTTAACTAGCGATCTCGTTTAATACTGCATCAATGTCAAAGGAAAATATGTCCTCAGTAGTTTTTATTGTATCTGATTCTCAATGAGCTGTTCCAGAAACAAGCCTTGAGCAATAAAGCAAAAGCTGTCAGATAAATGTAGTTCAGTAAACATTACAACATTATGAAATATTGAGACTTTCTATCTTGAAATATTAGGACTTTCTATCTTGAAATATTAGGACTTTCTATCTTAAAATATTAGGACTATTAGGACTTTATATTTTGAAATATTAAGACTTTCTATCTTTGAATATTATGACTTTTTATCTTGAAATATTAGGACTTTTATCTTGAAATATTAGGACTTTTTATCTTGAAATATTAGGACTTTTTATCTTGAAATATAAGGATGATTTTTTATCTTGAAATATTAGGACTTTCTATCTTGAGGTGTAGTGGAGTGGGTAGGAACTAGCAGCAGGGTGGGTCTAGGATGATACCTGGGGGGGGGGGGGCTCAGCCCCAATGAGAACAGCTCTAGTCTAGTTCCGTTTTAAGTTTTACAAAAATAAAAACATTCTTGTTTTGGAGGTAAATACGCTTCGTAGCTGAAAATGTCCCCGGATTTTGTCTGAGAAATCTGGTCACCAATATAACGTCACCTTAATTAAAAAAACAAGCCCGACTTCTTTTACCTGCATCTAAATCTCATATGCAAAGCGTCCTAAACTGTCTAGTGCCCAGGGAGGAAAAAAAAGAAAAGTAGAGGAGGAAAAAACGTGACAAAGACAGAGGTATGTTACAGTAAAGGTGATGATGATAATGATAATATTTTGCTGTTGCAGAACAATGATTGATAATAGCATCAGCCGTTAGCATGACATAGTTGGCTAATCAATAAATAGCGAGCGCTATCTGTTAGTTTTAACATCAGTTAACTGTACAGTGATGCAAGGGGGCGCCACCTAAAATCTTGCCTAGGGCACCAAATTGTTTAGGGCCGGGCCTGGTTAAACACACTAGACACTGGCAGGGAGAGGGATTTATTCATTTATCTATCTATCTATTTGATTAGGACAATGCACATTAATCAACATTTCTGTCAATGCGCCAGTGTTAGCCAGTCAGCTATTTTTCAACTGTAGTCCAACCTAGCATACATGTCTTTATGCATTTTATCTTTATTTACATGTTTTATATGCATTTATATATTTTAACTGCACTCACAAAAATGTAGTGGGATTGAAACAGTGACTTTCTGTAACCGCGGTATGCCTTAAAATTGGTAACCATATCTAAAGGCATTCATACAAAGTGTTGCGACAACCACATGCTTATTGTGGCACTGACAATGCAGTCTGACTTATTAAGTACATATTTAAAGGTGCTGTAGGCAGGATTGTAAAGATCAAGGACTTAGCCAAAGAATTTGAACATCGACAACTTCTCAGTCCCTCCCCTCCTTTCAGCTAAAAAGTCTCTTAAGCCCCTCCCCTGACAAGGGAGAATGAATTCATGTGCACGAGCAGTGATTGACACGCAGTTAGACCCCCCCACTGGCCCTGATTGGTGCATCTGAACAGGGAGCGGTGGACTTTTGCCAATCGCACTACAGGCTGTAGGTGGAGCCAGAGCTGGATTTTTAAATGACCTGCCTAATGTAGCTCTGCTCAAACATAGGGTCAGTTTCAGCAAATATGACAGAAAGTTATTTATAAGTTGTACCTACTGCATCTTTAACAGGCTGCATTTGAGCATTAAATAATAAATGACATTCAAATTGTAGTATAGAGGACGACTGACAGCTCTACTCTGTTGTCTACACATGGGACACAGACACCGAAGACGTCATGTTGAGCTGAGCTGCGGTCTCTCCTCATCTGAACCTCTCCCACCTGCCGGACCATTCCCGTCTACAGCGTCCTCCCGTTCCCACGCATCTGATCACTCAGGCGTAAACACGGCATTATTCATTTATAATGTACACAGCAGTTCTCCCGCTTCGGTTTTGCCAACACTGTCAACTTGAGAAACTTCTCACAAAATATCAGATATCAGTCTGAGGTGTGATTTACTAGAGGTCTGTCTGTCTCTGACCGCAGCTCCAGGCTGGAAACCTGATGCAGAATTTACATGTGTATTTATTTAAGTATCAGCCTCAGTCAGGGTTTCAGCTTTGATGGTTGATGGTAAATTAAATCAGAGTTTTCTCACCCACGACCTGTATTTATATACATTTAGACATACTCAACATGCCGATTTCCATTTGAATTGTCATAAGTTAAATTGAAGTCATTAGTTCTGTAAGTTCATACCATTCTGACCTGATGATGGCGCTAGATATAAAGTTACAGGACCACTCCTTCATGGCAATCTATCCTCTAGGGGTGTGCAAAAAAAATAAAAAAATAAATAAAAAATAAAAATCGATTCACATTTATGAATTGATTCAAGCTTTACCGATAGATTCAAGCTCTGGCTCAGTTGGTAGAGCATGTATATTGTCACATGGGAAAGGTAACTAGATGTACATACTAATTGAGAATCGTTTTTGAACCGAAAAATCGATTTTGAATGGAATCGTGACATTTTCTGAATCGTGCACCCCTACTATCCAAAAATGTCAACCTCAAGGCGGAGATACAGGGTACAGATTGAGGAGGATTCATCCTCTGGGACCATGAATGTCTCTACAAAATGTTGTTCCATACAATAGCAGCCCAGGCTCACGGCAGGTCGTGAAATGGTGACGTTATTTAACCTAGTGATTCGTGTACAGGGACAGGATTTTCTTGTTTTGTTCGTGGTGGTGAGCACACATTTTTAAAGTAATGTATTTCAATGGGAAGCATCTGTCCCCGTTGTTGTGTCCCCCCTGAGACCAAAACAAGGAAACCGTGTCCCTGTTGACAATAGATAAGGAGATAGGTCCGTCTGGACTGAACAACTGACATAAATCATATTAAACCTGGTCTCCTTCCACTCTTCTTCTTTCAAACCGTATCTGTCTAAAGGCTACATAAAGCCTGTCATCCAGTCCAAATACAGCAACAACACACACACACACACACACCCCAGAAACACACACTCAAGGTCTTTCATCCGTCAGTAGCAGCGATCATCCGTCCTCCATTGACACAATTGGGCTCCTACTGACAAATATGACGTTCAACTGAACAAAACTGGGACACGGCCCCATCCGCTGCTCATCCCAGCTATGTCTGCGTGCTAAAAGTGGTGCTTTCATTATCAATATATTTTATAAAAAGAAGCCCAAAGACTGAGCCTTTTCCATTTGTCTTTGGGGAATGATATTGGCTCTGAGCCTCCCAAAATACATGACGCTTTTATGTCTTTGTCTCCTCATCAAATTTTGTAGAAGATATATCCTCTACCTTGCCACGTTTTAATATACTGCTATTCCACAGCAGACACAAAGGGATTCCCCAAAGTCTGCGTGGATTGATGGAAAAGTGGAGCACGAGTTCATCCGCAGAGCGACGAGGGGGTTTATGAGGATGGGGGTTTAGGGGCTGCTTCAAACGAGCTGCACTTGTGTGTGCTGGTGGTGAGGGGAGCATGGGGGGGGGGGGGGGGGTTAAGCTTTCATTGCTCTATATTCCTTCACAACTGGAACGACGGGTGGAAAGAAAAGGGGATGTGTGGGGGGAGGAAAGTCTAGAAGGGGCTTGATCCCGCTCCAATCCTTTCAGCACGCGTGGAAACCAAAGCCAATCCCCAAACAAACCCCTCTGGCCTCCATGTTTGTTCCCCCATATACTGCAAATGGCGTCAAATGTCAAATGTCCCCCCCTGCACTCGGTAATCCCAGGAAAGACGGGTCCGGCTCTGGGACAGACCGGCGGAGAAAGGACTCTGGGATTGAGCCGTCTGTCTTCTCATGTCTTCAGGAATCCCTGCGAGAGACTATGTTCATTCAAACACAGGAATCATATACAGCGCTGCTCATAAGTTAATGACCCCATGCTAAAGTTGACCAAAAAGATGAATAAAATAATGATCTTTTGGGAATTGATCTTAATGCCTTAATTAAAAATGTTCTTCCTCAAAGTACAGGGGGTAAAAGTATACACCCCCCTATGTTAAACTCCCTTGGAGGCAGGTTTTTATTATTAAAGGCCAGTTATTTCATGGATCAGGA
>NC_045733.1:23232674-23232738 GCF_008692095.1 Etheostoma spectabile | reverse complement strand
CCTGATAAAGTTCCCTTGGTCTTTGAAATTAATCACATACCCTTCACCATACCTAGAGATTGGC
>NC_045733.1:23226500-23232664 GCF_008692095.1 Etheostoma spectabile | reverse complement strand
TTCCATAAGATCATCTCTCAATGCAAATCAAATCAGCTCTTAGGCTAACTGAAATAGCACCATGACAATCTCTACAGTATATACAGTAGTCAGTATAATGGTCAGAATCACTGCGTAGCCTAAAACGTGCGTCTCTTGAAGTTGGACTCATGGTGGAAGGAGGAGAAGACGTCCCTCAGGACATTTCTCAGCCCTCTAAGGGGACCAAGCCTGAAGCGTGGCCATATTCTGGTTCTTATAAGAAGGTCAAGGACAGCTGATTGAGGAGAGTTCTCCTGTCTGCAGGAAAACAATTGCTGCTAAAGGCGTTGAGCACACTTTTAAAAATACTGCCACAATATAGAAAACTGTGATTACTTTAGTCACTAGAGGTTAAATTTCCATACCAATACAGTGGTGTGAAAAAGTGTTTGCCCCCTTCCTCATTTCCTGTTCCTTTGCAAGTTTGTCACACTTAAGTGTTTCGGAACATCAAACCAATTTAAACAATAGTCAAGGACAACACAAGTAAACACAAAATGCAATTTGTAAATGAAGGTGTTATTATTAAAGGTGAAAAAAAAAATCCAAACCATCATGGCCCGTGTGAAAAAGTGATTGCCCCCTAAACCTAATAACTGGTTGGGCCCCCCTTAGCAGCAACAACTGCAACCAAGCGTTTGCGATAACGTGCAATGAGGCTTTTACAGCGTTGGAGGAAATTTTGGCCCACTCATCTTTGCAGAATGTCCTAATTCAGTTACATTAGAGGGTTTTCGAGCAATGAACGGCCTTTTTAAGGTCATACCACAAAATCTCAATAGGATTCAGGTCAGGACTTTGGCTAGGCCAATCCAAAGTCTTCATTTGTTTTTCTTCAGCCATTCGGTGGGGACTGCTGGTGTGTTTAGGACATTGTCCTGCTGCAGAACCCAAGTTGTTTCAGCTTGAGTACACAAACAGATGGTGGGACATTCTCCTTCAGGATCTCTGGTAGACAGCAGAATTCATAGTTCCTTTTATCACGGCAAGTCTTCCAGGTCCTGAAGCAGCAAAACAGCCCCAGACCATCACACTACCACCACCATATTTTACTGTTGGTTTAATGTTCTTTTATGAAATGCAGTGTTCTATACCCCAGATATACTTGGACACACACCTTCCAAAGAGTTCCACTTTGTCTCATCGGTCCACAGAATGTTGTCCCAAAGTCTTGGGGGCATCAAGATGTGTTGTGGAGCAATTGAGAGGAGCTTGATGTTCTTTGCTCAGCAGTGGTGTTTCCTTGGAACTCTGCCATGCAGGCATTTTTGCCCAGTCTTTTCCTGATGGTGGAGGCATGAACGCTGACCTTAATGAGGCAAGTGAGGCCTGCAGTTCTTTGGACGTTGTTGTGGGGTCTTTTGTGACCTCTTGGATGAGTGTCGCTGCGCTCTTGGGGTAATTTGGGCGGCCGGCCACTCCTGGGAAGGTTCACCACTGTCCATGTCTTCGCCATTTGTGGATAATGGCTCTCACTGTGGTTCGCTGGATTCCCAAAGCTTTGGGAATGGCTTTATAACCCTTCCAGACTGATAGATCTCAATTACTTCTTCTTCTCATATGTCCTGAATTTCTTTGGGTCTCGGCATGATGTGTAGCTTTAAGGATCTTCTGGTGGACCTTACTGTGTCAAGCAGCTCCTATTTAAGTGGTGCCTTGATTGTGAAAAGGTGTGGCAATAATCAGGCCTGGGTTGGCTAGAGAAATTGAACTCAGGTGTGGACAACCACACGTTATGTATGTTTTAACAAGGGGGGCAATCACTTTTTCACACAGGGCCATGAGGTTTGGATTTTTTTTCACCTTTAATAATAAACACCTTCATTACAAATTGCATTTTGGTTTACTTGTGTTGTCCTTGACTATTGTTTAAATTGGTTTGATGTTCTGAAACACTTAAGTGTGACAAACATGCAAAGGAACAGGAAATGAGGAAGGGGGCAAACACTTTTTCACACCACTGTACATGCCAACTTCATTAATAAAATACGTTGCGCCTCAGGTTGTTCCTTTTAGAACAGCTTCTTCCCTCTGCCTCCTTCAGGTTGTTTGGGGACTGCAGTGACAGCCAGAGTGAATCCCCCGACTCGCGGTAATGACTCGGTTTGACGTGAACTTCCAGCTCCATTGTTCTCCCCATCATCCACCCCCCCCCCCCCCCCCGCTGCACACTCGTTTCTGACGTCAAACATTACATCAGCGTCCCATCTAAAAGATTACAAGTGCAGTTGGAGGGAAAGATACAGAGTGCCGGTGTTCCTGTTTGGTTCTCTTTTAACTCTCTGGGGGGGGGGGGGGGGGATGATCAAGGGGTGAGCGCTAGCTGCGAGCACACAGCCTCCCCACACAGCGGCAGCGGCCTGCTGCAGTCCCACTTCCGTGCAGTCCCCTCCCGCTGCGGTCCCCCTCCCGCTGCGGTCCCCCTCCGCTGCGGTCCCTCCCGCTGCAGTCCCCTCCCGCTGCGAGAACCAACAGCCAAACACGCTCCAACCGGCAAACACTCGAGCTAAAAACACATGAGAGAAACCACTGTGTGTGTGTGTGTGTGTGTGTGTGTGTGTGGTGAGTGTGTGTGTGTGTGTATATATCTATATATAAAAATATATAAGAACCCTATGAATCAACAAGGAAGAGGTGGAGTTACCCTGCCTGAAGGAAGCCCAGGGCCCCCTGTCTGGAGCCAGGTCTCGTTGGAGGACTCGACAGCGAGCGTCTGGTGGCCAGGTTTGCCACGGAGCCGGCTCAGTCCCCCCCCTCCCCCCTCCATCCCATGGGCCCACCACCTGTGGGAGGAACCGCTGGGGTAGGGGGCCACATGGGTGGCCTCGACGGACAGGACCCAGGCAGCACAGACTGGCTCTGGGGACGTGGAACATCAAGACCTCTAGGAAGACCCAGGACTAGTTCCACCCGGGCCTGGAAACGCCTCGGGACCCCCCAGCCAGAGCTGGTTAAATGTGGTTTGGGAAAGGGAAGTTTGGGGTCCCCTACTGGAGCTGCTGCCCCCGAGACCAGATACCGGATAAGCGGAGGAAGATGGATGGATGGCAAACTATTTTGATAATAGATTAAAAGGTTTGACTGATTTTTAATAAAAAGTCAAACGTCTCTGATGTCAGCTTCTTAAATGTGAATATGTTCTAGTCTCTTCTGTCCAGAGGACACAACTCTGTCTTTTGTCACAGAGTTGTGGACAAAAGACAGGTGAAGACGTCGTCTTGGGCTTTTTGGGAATCACATTTTTCATAATTTTCTGACATTTTATTTCATTAATAATCCTCTGACTGTAACCCTGTGGGACCCAAACCCTTTTGATTTATTGTCCATCCAATAATAAATCAAAATCAATCTAACCCTAACCCCCTTTTTAACAATTAGTTTCCTTTTAATAAATCCATTTTTGTTACAGTCCATCAAACAATAAAAACTATTACTACTAGCACTGGATAACATACTGTCAAAGCAAGCTAGAGATGAGATCAACTGAGGTCCAATTTAACTTTAATTATAAATGTTTTTACTCAATTCCAATTATTGTTATTCTTCTTATAGATTAACATTCTTAACCTTGTGTTTTTAGACAAATACGGTCATGAAAATACATAAATAAGAAGAAATAAATGCATTTTGGGGGGAAAGGAGGTCGAGATCCCCCCTGCCTGTCTCAACTAGAAATGGAAGTCCTCCTATGGGAAAGACTTCATTCGTCCATACATTTAAAAAATCATTTAAATAACATTGAAATCCTTCTCTGGTAACCACACTCTCAAACCAATCTAGCCCATAATGAAAGGGTCATTTATTGTTCTCATTTCAAGCGGAGCTTTGATATCATTTCATTGAATATCTCGAGTGGAAAATCTCTTTTATTGCTGCCTGAAGCACTCGTGTCCCGCAGAGCCCCAATACCAGCGAGCGTAAACCTCTTGGGGGGGACGGAGCCGTGATGAATATCTCTCTCTGCTAATACCCGGGCCGGCGTGAATGCCACATCTGGCCAGTATGGAGATGAAAGACTCAAACGACAATAAACAGGACAATGACATAAACCTGCTTCACGGCAGCATCTGGGGGTTTGGAATCAGGAGCACGAGCAGGACGAAGGAACAGCTCCAGGGAAACTACTCTCTCAGAGAACACGTTATGATTTATTCATTCCAGATGTGCGGCTGCAGGACGCCTGCTCGGCCCAGAGGGCAGCGACGATCGTAATGAGGACTGGAATAACGACGGGATTTAAAATGAGACAAAAGATGTTTGATGAAATGCGGAAAAAGAAGTAAAAAGTACATTTTTGCGTCTCGACAAGATTTTGTTAAGAACATGTAAATGTGCTGTATTTATAAAGAGCTTTTCTAGTCTTAACGACTACTCAAAGCGCTTTTACATAGAAAAGGAAACATTCACATTCATACACATTCATACACTGTGGCCGAGGCTGCTCATCAGATACACACATACACACACACACACACACACATCTACACACCTGGTCATCAGATTACACACACACACACACACACACACACATCTACACACCTGCTCATCAGATACACACTCAAACACACACATATCTACACACCTGCTAATCAGATACAACTCAACACACACACAATATCCACACCCTGCTAATCGATACACACTAACAAACATCTACACAAACCTTCTCAGATACACACTCACAACCTCTACACACCTGTCATCAGATACACACTCACACAAATCTACACACCTGCATCAGATACACACTCACACACATCTAAACACCTGCTCATCCGATACACACTCACACACACACACACAAACATCTACACACGCTAATCAGATACACACTCACCACTCTACAACCTGCTCATCAGATACACACTCACACACATCTACACACCTGCTCATCAGATACACACTCACACACATCTACACACCTGCTCATCAGATACACACTCACACACATTTACACTCTGATGGCTCAGCATCTGGGGCAACTTGGGGTTCAGTGTCTTGCCCAAGGACACTTTGACGTGGGACTGCAGGGCCAGGGATCGAACCAGAAACCTTCCGATTGGCAGACAACCGCTCTACCACTGAAACACATTGATATTAATTTTGACTGTGTGCAATCAGCTCAGACATCCAGTACATTTACATTACATGCCAGACTTTACTCCCATAGATGATAGTTATAGCAGCCCTGCTGCTCAGAGAGCCTTCCTTCTTCCTTTCAGGCTTCCCACCAGATGTTGACACCTGGCTTTATCTCTGCTTCTACTGCCTTGACACACTTTTCATGGACGTTAAACCTGCGCACTACCCTGTGTAGCAAAGACCAATCCGCTGAGTCAGACGCCTTTCCTGCATCAAAGCCAACCCGTTCTCACTCCAAACTCAAAAATACCGACGTTTGGACAGTGGCTCTCCTAGGGCTGCACAATTAATCGCAATTTTACCAAAATCGCAATATTACAGGTGGGGCCCAATGTTTTATTAGAGGCAAAATATGTGTCAAACCATTCTGAATGTATTGTGGTGCTGCTGAGACGTCCCGGCCTACACGTCGTATCCTACAGACTGAAGAAAACATCTTTGTTTTGTACAGATAATCGCAAAAATCACACTTTAAATGATTTTCATTTTTCTGATTTTAATATTTTTCAATGAAAATGGGAATAATGATAGAAAAATGACCATTCCCTCCAATCGCGTGAATCATATCGCAATCGCAATGTCAGTCCAAATAATGACAATTAGATCATTTCCTCATATCGTGCAGCCAGGGAGGGAAATTAACTTTTGATGCCCAATTTTACCATTTTTATATGTTTTACCAGCCACTTAAATTTTTTACCAGCCACTTTTTCCGGAATTCAAATTTATAAAAAGAAAGTGCACTAGCGTATTTTGAATTGCATTAAAACATTATTTTGTATTATTAATTCAAAATTTTATTTATACAAGCAAATAAAACACATGACCCCACACACACAAACACACACACACACACACACACACCCTGTCAGACACACCCTAATCCTAGTGGACGGACAACTGAGAGATGAATCACAGCATCCTTGTTAGCATCTGTACATGCTACCACCACCAACAAGCGATTAAGTGTGTGTGTGTGTGTGTGTGTGTGTGTGTGTGTG
>NC_045733.1:23225826-23226490 GCF_008692095.1 Etheostoma spectabile | reverse complement strand
TGTGTGTGTGTGTGTGTGTGTGTGTGTGTGTGTGTCAGCCTTCTGGTGTGTATTGACATATTTGCTCTGAGAGTATCCAGCTGTGAGGAGATGAACAAACTCACCGGGGAGACTAACTCATCCCGCCAGAAGCCTGCAGGCGGCTAACTGTCCATTAGCCGTTCCACGTCCTCTCCCTGTCAGCAGGTTCCTGTTAGACGCAGCATCCTAACTCTAGCTAAGGACTGGCTGCACGGCTTTACTCCAAAGATATAAAAACAATCTGATCTTCTTGACTTTCGTGACAACCACTGATGTTTACATGCATAGCTGCACCTCAGAAAACGTTGCTCTGTGTCGTCCTAGAGGGACAAACTGCGGATTCTGCATCCTTGATTCTGATTGGCTGAGCCGGGTTCAACGCCCTGGTATTTACTGTTTTAGCTAGCCTCCATTTTGTTTGACAATACTTCAGCAAGAAGTGACGTCACCCAACACCACTTAGTGCACCTTTAATGTAATCTTGAATATATATATCAAAATATGTATAATTTAACATGATTTTACATGTTAATAAATACTGAAAACGTTACCGTCTACAGCTGAGAGAGGGCGCTCTAGGCTGGTGTCAACGCTATGCTGCTTCTAAAGACTACTGAGAAAGACTGAACACAAACAAAATGTC
>NC_045733.1:23208641-23225816 GCF_008692095.1 Etheostoma spectabile | reverse complement strand
CCCCCCCCCGAAAAATTATTGAGCTGATTAAAAACTGCAGGTAGTAAAATCCTCATTTGTTCATGAAAATCAACACTTTTGACGCGTTCCTCAATGTTCAACACTGCGTAACACTAACTTATTAACTTTAGTTTTACAGTTATTTTTGGAACTTATGGCAATAAACCTCATTTATAGGAAATTATACCTAATGTTTGAGTTAGAAAAGCAGAAATTAGGAATTATTGAGACTAAAATTAAAGGAATGGATGTTGATGATAATCACAGACTGGAATATGTCAACTTTTACATCAACACTATTTCAACAACACTTCACTTTGTTTTACAATGCTATAAAATAGAATAAGACCCAAAATTAGAAAGTAGAGATTTGTACTTGGCAAGAGGTTGGAATCAATCATGTTTTGGGGAATTAAAAAGACAATGATATAGGACAAAATGAGGACAACATGAGGACAACATGAAACAAATGAAGCAACATGAGGACAACAGGAGGAAAACATGAGGACAACATGAGGACAACATGAAGACAACATGAAGACAACAGGAGGACAAGATGAGGACAACATGGGGGACAACATGACGGGACAACATGAGGACAACATGAGGACAACATGACGGACAACATGAGGACACCATGAAGACAAACATGAGGAAAACATGAGGGACAACAGGAGGAAAACATGAGGAAACATGAGACAACGATGAGGGCAACATTGGAAGGACAACATGAGGGCAACATGAGGACAACATGAGGACAACATGAGGACAACATGAGGGTTAATTTGGAGGACTTGTTGTATTGGCTGAAGACAGAAGTGGGTGAGATTCAGCACATTTTCATCCCCATCAAGGTGCAATGAACCGATTTAAATGGATTTACATTTAATAATTGGTACACTCACAACTCAGCACTGAACAGTAACGTGCGCCTTGTGTGTTAGACTTTGAGTTTTGCTGAGGTGTGACCTGCGTAATGAGAAATACTTATTAAATCAGCGTAAAAGAGTTCCTTTAAACGGGACACATTCCTGGATTCACCGTCTCAGTGTTTAGGATCGGTCATGTGTGAAGTCGCTCTCGACCCACTGAAGATTTTATTTGTCAGAAATCATGTGGGAAACACTCCTCCGACGTCCTCTTGTTCTCTCCCACGCCCGCTGCCGCTGTAGAGAGGTTGATAGATGGCGTGATGGTCAGGCTTCCCCAGGTGTTTCCAGCTGACCCGCTGACAGAGGCGTGTGATCGATGCTTTAATGAAACTTTTATCACTCCACTCGGTGGGATGGATTAACGACGCTTTCCCTCTAATGGCTGCTCCTAAATCACCGGCATCAGAGGACCGAGCCACAGGGGACAACCAGGTACCAAGAGCCCCCGCACACACACACACACACACACACACACACACACACACACACACACACACGGTGGCAGAGAGCCTGCCATTTAAGGCCCAATCAATCGAAAGGCAGCGGCTGCTCTGTATGATTGGGTTTTTTGTGGTTGTGGTGGTTTTGTTGTGGGGGGGGGGGGGGGGTAGAGGTGGGGATTGGTTGTGGGGTGTGGGGGTGGGGTGGGGTTTGGGGTTATTGCCAGCGTGGTGGAGAGCTCATAAACAGGTGGCCTGTCACATAAAGGGAAAGGGCACTCAAATGCCCCGCCCCCCTGTGGAAAACAAAATGTTAGGGTCTGTTTCAGCGTGCACGGTTAAAGGGGACAGAAACTGAATGGGTACAAGCATTACAAATGGTACTCTTTCAAAAAAAAAGTAGTGTTCTGAATAATTTAAATGTTTTGTTTGTGTTGTTCAATTCCTTGCCGTTTTTGTTTGCCGTTTTTTTGTCACTTTTTTTTCTACCATTCTGTTGCTTTTTTACGATTATTATGGGCAGTTTTTTTCGCAACCATTTTTGTGTCCTTTGGTGATAATAGGACATACTGTTTGTTGTGGTCAGGGGGGGGGTCATGGTAATAAAGCAATATTTCGTCACACTTTCCGGAGGTGACTTCGCGTATTGTGAATCGGTAGGCTGAATCGTGAGTTGCGTGGAGTGTTACATCCTTATAGAATACTGTCTTTGGTAAAGACTTGTTTAACCGATTTTTGTAATGGGGGTTCTCTGGGGGATTGTATTCACGTGTTATTTCTAACTTTTGGATAGACACAGCACTCAGCACAAATACACACCGCCTGTCCCAAGTTAGGCGCTGCCGGACTTGGTAACCTTCTGAGACCAGATGGTCTACTGGCAGCCCCCGCCCCCATCAAAAATAAAAACAACACACACACAGGGCGAATGTAAGTTGCACACAAATCCTCACTATCTGCGGCACTGAAGCTGGTTTCTCCAGTGTCTCCTCACCCCAGTCTCCTGCTACTGACGATTTTTCTCAGTGTGCGACAAAATGATCTCCAGTACGTAACTCATTAATAATAACTAAGTTATCCCACAAAATGAAACTAAATTTCCACTGTTGTTTACCACCCGGCTGCTGACTACAGCAGCACGCTCAGGTACCTAGACCATGAACATAATGGAGAGATTTCAGAGGGGGGGGCTCGCTCAAGAGCACACCCTTGGCAGTGCCCAGGAGGTGAAGCGCATCCTCAGTCTCATAGCTCCCCCACCTGCTTTGGTCCGTTACGGACTTGAACCGCAAACCACCGGTTCCCACCACACTCCCTAGACTGAGGCTACTGCCATACCGCAATATCCGCGTCAGAAACACTATCACAGACTCGCACACACTGGCATGTGCGTGCGATTGTGAACAGGAAGTAAAAATACGCAAAAAACACTTTGAGTCGAGACCGGAGAAGAAAGTGGGAACGGAGAGGGAGAGAGAGAGGGGTGAAAAGTAAATCGCGACAACGAGGGGTTCACTGATCTAGACTGAAAGTTGTGTACAGTTCTACAGCCTCTCTGGTTTGCCCGTCCAGCTCCGACCTAAACACCAAAACTTGATCCTGTACCACCTTAGATGTAGCGCTCGTATGAAGCAACTAGGTGTTCTTGTGATTGGGCTACAGTCTCACAACATGTCATACTAACCTACTTTACAGCAATAATTACATAAATACTCAATGCTCAAGGAGAGGGATGGCAGCGAAGACAAACTTACAGCCCCGAGGTCGAAAGTGCATCTTGTGTTTTGCATCATGATGATGTGGGGTGTTTGTGTGGTGTGTGCATTTGTGTGTGGTTTGTCCTGTTGCCCCCATTTGATTTGGAGTTGTATGACTCCTGAGAGCCCGCGGGAGATCAAAGACATCGTGGGCAGCGCGGCTTGCACACAGACTTTACTGCGAATGATGTCCGGGGTCTCATTTAGACTCACAGTCGCGTCTCACAACAGATCACTCCGGCCAGTTGCAAATTAGCCCGCTCCCCCCCCCCCCCCCCTACCCCCACCAAAGCGCCTCCCCCAGGCCCCTTTTGTCTGCAAAAGCTGAAGTTAGTAAATGAGTGAGTAAAAGTGTCCCAAATGCAGCAGAGCCTTCTGCAGTCTGTGCTGGTCAGCACAGGGGACAAGCTCCTCCTCCCTGCAGCCCGACCTGCAGGAAACGAAAACGCTGTTTTTGAAAGGATAAAGAACAAATATGAAAAACATGTATTCCCATGGAACACAATGTATTTTATTTTTAACCTTGTAGGTGGTTTTAAATTTTTTTGGGTGGATATGTTCTATTTCTTCAAGTCACAACTCAGTACTGGACCAGTGTATTTAAATGTCAGATGCAATGGAATGGTTGTCTTCTGCACGCGCTTTCCCATAGAACAATACGACCTTTTCAAAACGTTCCACCGTTTCTGTTCTGATTAAGTCTAAGGAAATAAGCGCCAACAATGATCAAAAACATCTTTTTCTATTGCTTTCCCTTTTTTAATAATTGACTCTGTGTTTGTTCTTCTTACAAAAAACAAAATGTTTTCAACGATTATAAATGTGAATCTCAACTTAATTCAAGCAAATGGAAAATATTGAACTCATACATATGGTATACATCACTAAGTCGACGCTAAAGTAAAAATCTATGACGATTTTTTACAGACTGTTATGTTGTATTGATTTTAAAAGCCTAATGACGTGGGGGGTCCACCGGCGCCGTAGTCATGTGGCCTGTGTGACAGATATGAATCACCTCACAAGGGTTTAAAACACAGGGCCGCCGTGTGGCTTAGGCAGTATAGGCAAAGCGAAAGGCGCAACACCACCAGGGGGCGCCCGGTCCGTGATCTGTACCCTGTAACGTAGGGTGACCAGACGGGTCCCCGGTTTTCCCGGAGACAGTCCCTTATGTGGTACCTGTCCCCGGCTGGATCTGTCCCCGGGAATTCCCCGGTTTTTCACTGTGACTGAAAGAACGAAGTTGGAATAAAGAAAAAACGTGTAGCGTAACGCACACACCACGGCAGGCTCCTATGACAGCCAGAGCCACGCAGCTGCTCAGAATGTTTTTAGAAGCCGTCTTTTACGATGTTAAAATTCATCTGATTATTTACAATGGAGGTTGGTGGGTTTAGCGAAACGCAATTTCGCGGACTTTTATGTTTTTAAAAGGATCGTATATCTTAACAGAAAGGTCGACCTCCTTAGAAATTCCGTTTCCTAATGTTGTCAGACACGTTAGGAATCTTATCCTGAGTCCTGTTGCAGACTAAACACGCACTTTTATGGAACGTAAAGTACAACTGGACAATATCCTGTTAACTTAACTACGATCTGTTTAATACTGCATCATGTCAAAGAAAAATTGTCCATCAGTAGTTTTAGTTGTATCTGATTCTCAAGATCTGTTCCAAAAAAGCCTTGAGTCAATAAAGCAAAGCTGTCAGATAAATGTTTCATTCAACAGTACACAACATAGGAAATATTGTAGACTTTCTATCCTGAAATTGACGCTTCTATCTGAAATATTAGGAACTTTCTATCTTAAAATATTAGGTAACTATAGGACTTTATATTTGTAAATATTAAGCTTTCCTATCTTTGAATATTTGACTTTTGTATTTGAACATATTACGGACTTTTATCTGAAAGATTTAGGCCTTTTTATATCTTGAAACAATATTAGGACTTATATCTTGAATATAATGAGGATTTTTTACTTGAAAATTAGGACTTTCTATCTTGAGTTGAGTGGGTGGAGTAGGAAACTAGCAGCAGGGGTGGGGTGCTAGGATGATGACCTTTGGGGGGGGGCTCAGCACCCTAATGAGAACAGCTCTAGTCTAGTGTCCCCGTTTTAGGTTTACAAAACTAAAACATTACTTGTTTGGAGGTAAATACCGCTCTGAGCGTGAAAAATGTCCCCGGATTTTTCTGAGTAAATCTGGTCCCTAATATAACGTCACCTTAATTGAAAAAAACAGCCGACTTCTTTTAACCCTGCATCTAAATCTCATAATGTCAAGCGACCTAACTGTCAGTGCCCAGGGGAGAAAAAAAAGAAAGTAGAGGAGGGAAAAACGTTGACAAAACAGTCAGAGGTATAATGTTACAGTAAAGGTGATGAATGATAATGATAATACTTTTGCTGTTGACCGAACAACTGATTTGATAATAGCCCTCATTCAGACTGTTAGCATGACATAGTTGGGCTAATCAATAAACTAGCGCAGCGCTATCTGTTCGTTTTAACATCAGTTAACAGGGGGTACATTATGCAAGGGGGCGCGCCACCCTAAAATCTTGCACTAGGGGCACCAAATTGTTATGGCCAGGCTCGGTTTAAACACACTAGACACTGGCAGGTGAGAGGGATTTATTCAGTTAGCTATGCTATCTATTTGATTAGGGACAATGGCACATTAACAAATTTCTGTCAATGCGCCAGTGTTAGCCGAGTCAGCTATATGTCAACTGTAGTCCAAACCTAGCAACATGTCTTTATGCATTTTACGTTTATTTACATGTTTGTTCATAGCATTTATATATTTAACCTGCATCACAAAATGTAGTGGGACTTGAAAACAGTAGCTTTCTGTAACCGCGGTATGCCTTAAAATTGTAATACCATACTAAAGGCATTCATACAAAAGTTCGACAACACATGCTTATTTGTGGACTGACAATGCAGTCGATTCTAAGTACATATGTTAAAGGTGCCTGTAGGCAGATTGAAAGATCAAGGACTTAGCCAAAGAAGTGAACCATCGACAACTTCGTCCCAGTCCCTCCCCCATGTCAGCTTAAAAAGGTCTCTTAAGCCCCTCCCCTACAAGGGAAAGAATTCATGTGCACGAGCAGTGATTGACACCGCAGTTAGACCCCCCACTGCCCTGATTGGTGCTCTGGAACAGGGAGCGTGGACTTTTGCCAATGCGCACTACAGGCTGTAGGTGTAGCCAGAGCTGGATTTTTAAATGACCTGCCTAATGTAGCTCTGCTCAAACATAGGGTCAGTTTGCAGCAAATATGACAGAAAGTTTATTTATAAGTTGTACCTACTTGCATCTTAAACAGGCTGCATTTGAGCATTAAATCATAAATGACATTCAATTGTAGTATAGAGGACGACTGACAGCTCTACTCTGTTGTCACACATGGGAACACAGACACCGAGACGTCATGTTGAGCTGAGCTGCGGTCTCTCCTCATCTGAACCTCTCCCACCTGCCGACCATTCCCTCTACAGCTTCCTCCCGTTCCCGCATCTGATCACTCAGCGTACCACGGCATTATCATTTAATGTACACAGTCAGTTCTCCCGCTTCGTTTTGCCAACCACTGTCAACTTGAGAAACTTCTCACAAAATATCAGATATCAGTCTGAGGTGTGATTCTAGAGGTCTTCGCTGTCTCTGACCGCACTCCAGGCTGGAAACCTGATGCAAATTTACATGTGTATTTATTTAAGTACAGCCTCAGTCAGGGTTTCAGCTTTGTGGTTTAGGTAAATTAATCCCCAGAGTTTTCTCACCCCGACCTGTATTATAACTTAGACATACTCAACTCCCGATTCCATTGAATATGTCATAAGTTAAATTGAAGTCTTAGTTCTGTAAGTTCATACCATTCTGACCTGATGATGCGCTTATAGTCCAGGACACTCCTTCATGGCAATCTAATCCTCTAGGGGTGTGCAAAAAAAATAAAAAAATAAATAAAAAATAAAAATCGTTCACATTATGAATGATTCAAGCTTTACCGATAGATTCAAGCTCTGGCTCAGTTGTAGAGCATGTATATTGTCACATGGAAAGGTAACTAGATGTCCATACAAATTGAGAATCGTTTTTTGAACCGAAAAAAATCGATTTTGAATGGAATCGTGACATTTTCTGAATCGTGCACCCCCCTACTATCCAAAAATGTCAACACTCAAGGCGGAGATACGGGTACAGATTGAGAGGATTCATCCTCGTTGGACCATGAATGTCTCTACAAATGGTTGTTCCATACATAGCCCCTCAGGCTCACCGGCAGGTCGTGAAATGGTGACGTTTTTAACCTAGTGATTCGTGTACAGGGACGGATTTTCTTGTTTTGTGTCGTGGTGGTGGCACCCATTTTTAAGTAAGTGATTTCAATGGGAAGCATCTGTCCCCGTTTTTGTGGTCCCCCCTGAGACCAAAACAAGGAAACCGTGTCCCTTTTGACAATAATAAGGAATGGTCCGCTGGACTGAACAACTGACATAAATCATATTAAACCTGGTCTCCTTCCACTCTTCTTCTTCAAACCGTATCTGTCTAAAGGCTACATAAAGCCTGTCATCCGTCCAAATACAGCAACAACACACACACACACACCCCCAGAAACACACCTCAAGGTCTTTCACCGTCAGTAGCAGCGATCATCCTCCCCATTGACACAATTGCTCCTACTGACAAATATGACGTTCAACTGAACAAAACTGGGACACGGCCCCATCCGCTGCTCATCCCAGCGATGTCCTGGTCGCGTGCTAAAGTGGTGCTTTCATTATCAATATATTTATAAAAAGAAGCCCAGACCTGAGCCTTTTTCCATTTGTCTTTGGGGATGATATTGGCTCTGACCTCCCAAAATACTGACCTTTTTATGTCTTTGTCTCCTCATCAAATTTTGTAGAAGTATCCTCTACCTTGCCACGTTTTAATATACTGCTATTCCACAGCAAACAAAGGATTCCCAAAGTCTGCTTGGAATTGATGGAAAGTGGGAGCACGAGTTCATCCGCAGAGCGACGAGGGGTTTATAGATGGGGGTTTGGGGCGCTTCACAACGGAGCTGCACTTGTGTTGCTGGTGGTGAGGGGAGCATGGGGGTGGGGGGGGGGGGTTAAGCTTTCATTGCTCTATATCCTTCACAACGGAACGACGGGTGGAAGAAAGGAATGTGTGGGGGAGAAAGTCTAGAAGGGGCTTGATCCCGCTCCAATCCTTTAGCACGCGTGGAACCAAGCCAATCCCCAACAAACCCCTTCTGGACCTCCATGGTTTTTCCCCCATATACTGCAAATGGCGTCAAATGTCAAATGTCCCCCCCGTGCACTCGGTAATCCCAGGAAAGACGGGTCCGGCTCTGGGACAGACCGGCGAGAAAGGACTCTGGATTGAGCCGTCTGTTCTTCCATGTCTTCAGGAATCCCTGCGAGAGACTAGTTCATTCTCCAGGAATCATATACAGCTCTGCTCATAAGTTAATGACCCCCTATGATAAGTTTACCAAAAAGATGAATTAAAATAATGTCTTTTGGGAATTGATCTTAATGCCTTAATTAAAATGTTTCTTCTCAAAGTACAGGGGTAAAAGTATCCCCCCCCCTATGTTAACTTCCCTTGGAGACAGGTTTTTATTATTAAAGGCCAGTTTTTCATGGATCAGGATACTATACATCCTATAAAGTTCCCTTGGTCTTTTAAATTATCACATACCTCACCATACCTAGAGATTGGCATGGGAAACTTTCCATAAGATCTCTCTCAATGCAAATCAAATCAGCTCTTAGGCTACTGAAATCGCACCATGACAATCTCTACAGTAGTACAGTAGTCAGTATAATGTCAGAATCACTGCGTAGCCTAAAACGTGCGTCCTGAAGTTGGACTCATGGTGGAAGGAGGAGAAGACGTCCCTCAGGACATTTCTCACCTCTAAGGGGACCAAGCCTGAAGCGTGGCCATATTCTGGTTCTTCTAAGAAGGTCAAGGACAGCTGATGAGAGAGTTCTCCTGTCCTGCAGAAACAATTGCTGCTAAGGCGTTGAGCCACTTTTAAATACTGCCACAATATACAAACTGTGATTACTTTAGTCACTAGATGTAAATTTCCATACCATACAGTGGTGTGAAAAGTGTTTGCCCCCTTCCTCATTTCCTGTTCCTTTGCAAGTTTGTCACACTTAAGTGTTAGGACATCAAACCAATTAAACAACTAGTCAAGGACAACACAAGTAAACCAAAATGCAATTTGTAAATGAAGGTGTGTATTATTAAAGTGAAAAAAAAATCCAAACCATCATGGCCTGGGTGAAAAAGTGATTGCCCCCTAAACCTAATAACTGTTTGGGCCCCCCTTAGCAGCAACAACTGCAACCAAGCGTTTGCGATAACGTGCAATGAGGCTTTACAGCGTCCTGGAGAATTTTGGCCCACTCATCTTTCAGATTGTCCTAATTCAGTTACATTAGAGGTTTTCGAGCATGAACGGCCTTTTTAAGTCATACCACACATCTCAATGTTCAGTCAGGACTTTGGCTAGGCCACTCCAAGTCTTCATTTGTTTTTCTTCAGCCATTCGGTGGGTGACTTGCTGGTGTGTTTAGGATCATTGTCCTGCTGCGAACCCAAGTTCGTTTCAGCTTGAGTACACAACAGATGGTGGACACTTCTCCTTCAGGATCTCTTGGTAGACAGCAGAATTCATGTTCCTTTTATCACGTCAAGTCTTCCAGGTCCTGAAGCAGCAAACAGCCCCAGACCATCACACTACCACCACATATTTTACTGTTGGTATAATGTTCTTTTTATGAAAGCAGTGTTCCTATACCCCAGTATACTTTGACACACACTTCCAAAGAGTTCCACTTTTGTCTCACGGTCCCCCAGATGTTGTCCAAAAGTCTTGGGGATCATCAGATGTTGTGGAGCAATTGAGAGGATCTTGATGTTTTCTTTGCTCAGCAGTGGTTTTTCCTTGGAACTCTGCCATGCAGGCCATTTTTGCCCAGTCTTTTCTCTGATGGTGGAGGCATGAACGCTGACCTTAACTGAGGCAAGTGACGCCTGCAGTTCTTTGGACGTTGTTGTGGGGTCTTTTGGGACCTCTGGATGAGTCGTCGCTGCGCTCTTGGGGTAATTTTGGGCGGCCGGCCACTCCTGGGAAGGTTCACCACTGTTCCATGTCTTCGCCATTTTGGATAATGGCTCCACTGTGGTTCGCTGGATTCCCAAGCTTTGGGAAGGCTTATAACCCTTTCCAACTGATAGATCTCAATTACTTTCTTCTCATATGTCCTGATTTCTTTGGGTCTCGGCATGATGTGTAGCTTTAGGATCTTCTGGTGGACCTTACTGTGGTCAAGCAGCTCCTATTTATGGTGCCTTGATTGTGAACAGGTGTGCAATATCAGGCCTGGGTGTGGCTAGAGAAATTGAACTCAGGTGTGGACACCACGTTATAGTATGTTTTAAACAAGGGGGGCAATCACTTTTTCACACAGGGCCATGATGGTTTGGATTTTTTTTTCACCTTAATAATAACACCTTCATTTACAAATTGCATTTTGTGTTTACTTGTGTTGTCCTTGACTATGTTTAAATTGGTTTGATGTTCTGAACACTTAAGTTGACAAACATGCAAAGGAACAGGAAATGAGGAAGGGGGCAACACACTTTTTCACACCACTGTACATGCCTAACTCATTAATAAAATACGTTGCGCCTCAGGTTGTTCCTTTTAGAACAGCTTCTTCCCTCTGCCTCCTTCAGGTTGTTTGGTGACTGCAGTGACAGCCAGAGTGACTCCCCAGACTCGCGGTAATGACTCGGTTTGACGTGAACTTCCAGCTCCATTGTTTCTCAATCATTCTCCACCCCCCCCCCCCCCCCCCCCCCCCCCCCCCGCTGCACACTCGTTTCTGACGTCAAACATTACATCAGCGTCCATCTAAAAAAAGATTATCAAGTGCAGTTGGAGGGTGAAAGATACAGCAGTGCCGGTGTTCCTGTTTGGTTCTCTTTTAACTCTCTGGGGGGGGGGGGGGGGGATGATCAAGGGGTGAGCGCTAGCTGCGAGCTACACAGCCTCCCCCACACAGCCGGCAGCGGCCTGCTGCAGTCCCACTTCCGCTGCAGTCCCCCTCCCGCTGCGGTCCCCCTCCCGCTGCGGTCCCCCTCCCGCTGCGGTCCCCCTCCCGCTGCAGTCCCCCTCCCGCTGCGAGAACCAACAGCACAAACACGCTCAAACCGGCAAACACTCGCAGCTAAAAACACATGAGAGAAACCACTGTGTGTGTGTGTGTGTGTGTGTGTGTGTGTGTGAGTGTGTGTTTTTTGTATATATCTATATAAAAATATATAAGACCCTATGAATCAACAAGGAAGAGGTGGAGTTACCCTGCCTGAAGGAGCCCAGGGCCCCTGTCTGGAGCCAGGTCTCGTTGGAGGACTCGCAGCGAGCGTCTTGGCCAGGTTTGCCACGGAGCCGGCTCAGTCCCCCCCTCCCCCCTCCATCCCATGGGCCCACCACCTGTGGGAGGAACCGCTGGGGTAGGGGGCCACATGGGTGGCCTCGACGGACAGGACCCAGGCAGCACAGACTGGCTCTGGGACGTGGAACATCAAGACCTCTAGGAAGACCCAGACTGTTCCACCCGGCCTGGAAACGCCTCGGGACCCCCCAGCCAGAGCTGGTTAATGTGGTTTGGAAGGGAAGTTTGGGTCCCCTACTGGAGCTGCTGCCCCCGAGACCAGATCCGTAGCGGAGGAAGATGGATGATGGCAAACTATTTTGTAATAGATTAAAAGGTTTGACTGATTTTTAATAAAAAGTCAAACGTCTCTGATGTTCAGCTTCTTAAATGTAATATGTTCTAGTCTCTTCTGTCCAGAGGAACAACTCTGGTCTTTTGTCACAGAGTTGTGGTACAAAAGACAGGTGAAGACGTCGTCTTGGGCTTTGGGAATCACATTTTTCATAATTTTCTGACATTTTATTTCATTAAAATCCTCTGACTGTAACCCTGTGGGACCCAAACCCTTTTGATTATTGTCCATCCAATAATAATCAAAATCAATCTAACCCTAACCCCCTTTTTAACAATTAGTTTCCTTTTAATATCCCATTTTTGTTACAGTCCATCAAACAATAAAAACTATTACTACTAGCACTGGATAACATACTGTCAAAGCAAGCTAGAGATGAGATCAACTGAGGTCCATTTAACTTTAATTATAAATGTTTTACTCAATTCCAATATTGTTATTCTTCTTATAGATTAACATTCTTAACCTTGTGTTTTTAGACAAATACGGTCATGAAAATACATAAATAAGAAGAAATAAATGCTTTTGGGGGAAAGGAGGTCGAGATCCCCCCTGCCTCTCAACTAGAAATGGAAGTCCTCCTATGGGAAGACTTCATTCCATACATTTAAAAATCATTTAAATAACATTGAAATCCTTCTCTGGTAACCACACTCTCAAACCAATCTAGCCCATAATGAAAGGGTCATTTATTGTTCTCTTCAAGCGGAGCGTTGATATCATTTCATTGAATATCTCGAGTGGAAAATCTCTTTTATGCTGACTGCTGAAGCACTCGTGTCCCGCAGAGCCCCAATACCAGCGAGCGTAAACCTCTTGGGGGGACGGAGCCGTGATGAATATCTCTCTCTGCTAATACCCGGGCCGCGTGAATGCCACTCTGGCCAGTATGGAGATGAAAGACTCAAACGACAATAAACAGGACAATGACATAAACCTGCTTCACGGCAGCATCTGGGGTTTGGAATCAGGAGCACGAGCAGGACGAAGGAACAGCTCAGGGAAACTACTCTCTCAGAGAACACGTTATGATTTTCATTCCAGATGTGCGGCTGCAGGACGCCTGCCTCGCCCAGAGGGCAGCGACGATCGTAATGAGGACTGGAATAACGACGGGATTTAAATGAGACAAAAGATGTTTGATGAAATGCGGAAAAAAAGTAAAAAGTACATTTTGCGTCTCGACAAGATTTGTTAAGAACATGTAAATGTGCTGTATTTATAAGAGCTTTTCTAGTCTTAACGACTACTCAAAGCGCTTTACATAGAAAAGGAAACATCACATCATACACATTCATACACTGTGGCCGAGGCTGCTCATCGATACCACATACACACACACACACACACACACAATCTACCCTGGTCATCAATACACCACACCACACACACACACACAACACACACCATCTACACACCTGCTCATCAGATACACACTCAAACCCACACTATCTACACACCGCTAATCAGATACACCTCACACACACACAATCTGCACACCTGCTAATCAGATACACACTCCACACCCCTACACACCTGCTCATCGATACACACCTCCACACATCACAACACCTGCTCATCAGATACACACTCACACATACTACACACCTGCTCATCAGATACACACTCACACACATCTACACACCTGCTCATCAGATCACACTCACACACACACACAACACATCTACACACCTGCTAATCAGATACACCCTCACACACATCTACACACCTGCTCATCAGATACACACTCACCACACTACAACCTGCTCATCAGATACCACTCCACACATCTACACACACCTGCTCATCATACACACTCACACACATTACACTCTGATGGCTCAGCATCTGGGGCAACTTGGGGTTTCAGTGTCTTGCCCAAGGACACTTTGACGTGGACTGCAGGGCCAGGGATCGAACCAAACCTTCCGATTGGCAGACAACCGCTCTACACTGAAACACATTGATATTAATTTTGACTGTTGCAATCAGCTCAGACATCCAGTACATTTACATTACATGCCAGACTTTACTCCCATAGATGATAGTTTATAGCGCCTGCTGCTCAGAGAGCCTTCCTTCTTCCTTTCAGGCTTCCCACCAGATGTTGACACCTGGCTTTATCTCTGCTTCTACTGCCTTGACACACTTTCATGGACGTTAAACCTGCGCACTACCCTGTGTAGCAAAGACCAATCCGCTGAGTCAGACCCTTTCCTGCATCAAAGCCAACCCTTCTCACTCCAAACTCAAAATACCGACGTTTGGACAGTGGCTCTCCTAGGGCTGCACAATTTCGCAATTTTACCAAAATCGCAATTTACAGGTGGGGCCCAATGTTTTATTAGAGGCAAAATAGTGTCAAACCATTCTGAATGTATTGTGGTGTCTGCTGAGACGTCCCGGCCTACACGTCGTATCCTACAGACTGAAGAAAACATCTTTGTTTTGTACAGATAATCGCAAAAATCACACTTTAAATGATTTTCATTTTCGATTTTAATATTTTTCAATGAAAATGGGAATAATGATAGAAAAATGACCATTCCCTCCAATCGCGTGAATCATATCGCAATCGCAATGCAGTCCAATAATGACAATTAGATCATTTCCTCAATCGTGCAGCCAGGAGGGAAATTAACTTTGATCCCAATTTTACCATTTTTATAGTTTTACAGCCACTTAAATTTTTTACCAGCCACTTTTTCCGGAATTCAAATTTATAAAAAGAAAGTGCACTAGCGTATTTTGAATTGCATTAAACATTATTTTGATTATTAATTCAAAATTTTATTTATACAAGCAAATAAAACCATGACCCCACACACACAAACACACACACAACACACACACACACCCTGGTCAGACACACCCTAATCCTAGTGGACGGACAACTGAGAGATGAATCACAGCATCCTTGTAGCATCTGTACATGCTACCACACCACCACAAGCGATTAAGTGTGTGTGTGTGTGTGTGTGTGTGTGTGTGTTTGTGTGTGTGTGTGTGTGTGTGGTGTGTGTGTGTGTTGTGTGTGTGTGTCAGCCTTCTGGTGTATTACATATTTGCTCTGAGAGTATCCAGCTGTGAGGAGATGAACAAACTCACCGGGGAGACTAACTCATCCCGCCAGAACCTGCAGGCGGCTAACTGTCCATAGCCGTTCCACGTCCTCTCCCTGTCAGCAGGTTCCTGTTAGACGCAGCATCCTAACTCTAGCTAAGGACTGGCTGCACGGCTTTACTCCAAAGTATAAAACAATCTATCTTCTGACTTTCGTGACAACCACTGATGTTTACATGCATACTGCACCTCAGAAAACGTTGCTCTGTGTCGTCCTAGAGGGACAAACTGCGGATTCTGCATCCTTGATTCTGATGGCTGAGCCGGGTTCAACGCCCTGGTATTTACTGTTTTAGCTAGCCTCCATTTTGTTTGACAATACTTCAGCAAGAAGTGACGTCACCCAACACCACTAGTGCACCTTTAATGTAATCTTGAATATATATACAAAATGTATATTTAACATGATTTTACATGTTAATAAATACTGAAAACGTTACCGTCTACAGCTGAGAGAGGGCGCTCTAGGCTGGTGTCAACGCTATGCTGCTTCTAAAGACTGAGAAAGACGGAACACAACAAAATGTCCCCCCCCCACCCCGAAAAATATTGAGCGATTAAAAACTGCAGGTAGTAAAAATCCTCATTTGTTCATGAAATCAACACTTTTGACGCGTTCCTCAATGTTCAACACTGCGTAACCTAACTTATTAACTTAGTTTTACAGTTATTTTGGAACTTATGGCAATAAACCTCATTTATAGGAAATTATACCTAATGTTTGAGTTAGAAAGCAGAAATTAGGAATTATTGAGACTAAAATTAAAGGAATGGATGTTGATGAATCACAGACTGGAATATGTCAACTTTTACTCACACTATTTCAACAACACTTCACTTTGTTTTACAATGCTATAAAATAGAATAAGACCCAAAATTAATGAAAGTAGAGATTTGTACTTGGCAAAGAGCGTTGGAATCAATCATGTTATTTGGGGAATTAAAGAACAATGATATAGGACAACATGAGGACAACATGAGCAACATGAAAACAACATAGACACCATGAGGACAACGGAGACATGAAGCAACATGAGGACAACATGAAGACAACATGAAGACAACAGGAGGACAAGATGAGGAACACCATGGACAACATGAGGACAACATGAGGACAACATGGGACAACAGAGACAACTGAGACAACATGACACAACATGAGGACAACATGAGGACAACATGAGGACAACATGAGGAAACATGAGGACAACATGAGGGCAACATAAACACATGAGGGCAACATGAACAACATGAAGACAACATGAAACACATGAGGACAACATGAGACAACATGAAGACAACTGAGGACAACATGAGGCAACATGAGGGCAACATGAGACAACATGAGGACAACATGAGGACAACATGAGGGTTAATTTGAGGACTTGTTGTATTGGCTGAAGACAGAAGTGGGTGAGATTCAGCACATTTTCATCCCCATCGGTGCAATGAACCGATTTAATGGATTTACATTTAATATTGGTACACTCACAACTCAGCACTGAACAGTAACGTGCGCCTTGTGTGTTAGACTTTGAGTTTTGCTGAGGTGTGACCTGCGTAATGAGAATACTTATTAAATCAGCGTAAAAGAGTTCCTTTAAAACGGACACATTCCTGGATTCACCGTCTCAGTGTTAGGATCGGTCATGTGTGAAGTCGCTCTCGACCCACTGAAGATTTTATTTGTCAAAATCATGTGGGAAACACTCCTCCGACGTCCTCTTGTTCTCTCCCACCCCGCTGCCGCTGTAGAGAGGTTGATAGATGGCGTGATGGTCAGGCTCCCCAGGTGTTTCCAGCTGACCCCTGACAGAGGCGTGTGATCGATGCTTTAATGAAACTTATCACTCCACTCGGTGGGATGGATTAACGACGCTTTCCCTCTAATGGCTGCTCCTAAATCACCGGCATCAGAGGACCGAGCCACAGGGGACAACCAGGTACCAAGAGCCCCCGCACACAACACACCACACACAAAAACCACAACACACACACACCCACCAACACCACGGTACAAACACACACAGGCCATATATCACACACCACACACAACACACACACACACACGGTA
>NC_045733.1:23193958-23208616 GCF_008692095.1 Etheostoma spectabile | reverse complement strand
GGTACAAACACCACACCACACAACACACACAGGTACAAACACACACACCACAACACCCACGCAACAAGCAGGTCCCCCCACACACACACCCACAGAAAGAAGACAGACACACACACTGCACACAAATACACACACAGACAGACACATACCCACTCAATCACCAGTCACACTCCACACACACAGAAAGAAGACAGACACACACATAACACACACAACACACAGGCACCAGACACACAAACACAGACACACACACACCACGCACACACCACCATGTTCCAGTTTCCAACTGTGACACAATCTCCCCTAAAGCTTATTTTACTATATTAGCTATATAACTATAGCAGTAGTAGACCAGAAAGTGATTCATCCATTTTTTAGTAGGCGGTTGTTGATGCCAACTGTTGATGCTCCTAGAAGCCCTTGTGGACCGGAACAAACACACACACACACACACACACAGGTACAAACACACACACACACACGCACGCAAGCAAGCAGGTACACACACACACACACACACAGAAAGAAGACAGACACACACACTTGCACACAAATACACACACAGACAGACACATACCCACTCAATCACACAGTCACACATCCACACACACAGAAAGAAGACAGACACACACATACACACACAAACACACAGGCACCAGACACACAAACACAGACACACACACACACACGCACACACACCATGTTCCATGTTCCAACTGTGACCACAATCTCCCCTAAAGCTTATTTTAACTATATTTTAGCTATATAACTATAGCAGTAGTAGACCAGAAAGTGATTCATCCATTTTTTGAGTAAGGCGGTTGTTGATGCCAACTGTTGATGCTCCTTATGAAGCCGCTGTGGACAGGAAGTCATTACACTCCATCAAGTCTAAATGCAGCTTACATCAGCTGAACGGCCATAAATCTGCCAGTATCCAGTTGATGTGACAGCCGGGAAACTGCTCTGCGTACAGTACGGATTATGAATGGGTTACACCAAAAATAAATGGCTCCAACTGTAAACAACTCAACACATTTTCATCTACTCATCTACTCGGCCTTGTGTGTCAGCCAAACACATATCCTCTTACTCTGATGGAGAGTGAATGGCAGAGGAAAGCCTGAGCGCTGCTGAATGACACACACAAATCCTATTATGTATATATGTGTGTGTGTGTGTGTGTGTGTGTGCGCAAACCCTCTGTAAGCAGGGAGAACATTGCAAAGCCACGCACAATCACATATGCTGATTAACTTCAGTCTACCTGTGTTGACACTTAAATGGACGTGTTGCATTATGACCACGGACCACTGCGTGTACAACAAGACTAGAGCTAGAAAGGAAATGAAGAGAAAGAAAATAGACTATGAAATAAATAAACTTATAGAGGAACTTATGTAGGTTGGTATGATATCGTACGAAATGACAGCCGGTCACCTTACGACTGATCACTATGACAGTGAAGTTTGCAGTTGGCGGTCTTCACGGTTAATCGTATCATCCACATACGGACCAAAAGTATGGTGGTGGACTGGGCACTGCCAAGGTGCTCTTGAGCAAGGAACCGAACCCCCAATTGCTCGAGGCGCCTTTCCATGGGCAGCCCCCCCCCCTCCACTCTGACACCTCTCCATTAGTGCATGTACAGGTACTGAGCATTCAGGCCTGTGTGTACTGTGTGTTATAATAACAGAGTGTACATTGTAATTTCCCCTTGTGGGATTAATGAAGGATGCATTACTATTAAATAAAGGCTGAAAATGCCCCCAAACAAACAGGGGGATAGGTCAGGGGATAGGACCTGTACAAATGGGGTAACAATACGGGGAATTTGGGAAACTAAACTGTGTTGATGAGCTACAGAAAAGGAACTTTGCATGTTTTTGTTGATTCAGAGTTTAGATAATGGGAGGGGATCCCCAAAATTGAGGCAGGCTTTTATTTCTAATTCCATCTGTTTGACAAGTGTACTTGTTTTAGATAAACTGTTTTAAATGAAAAGAAGTAACGTTCCAGCGGACAGAGAGCATTCATTTTTTAAGAAACATTTGCAAAATTATCCCCATGTACAACGATAGTCTATTGCTGAATCTGTTGAATTAAATTGGTAGAAATGTACATTACGATACACTTGAATGCACATTATATGAAAGACACTTAGGAGATTATCCACACTAAATTTTCCCCGGCCTTTATTTGTCCGTGTTGTCTTTTAATTGACTATCTTTATCTGAGGAATTACGGTAGACTTACTAAAGTCTCTCTTTTCAGTTCGGAGAAATGAAAACAAAATGTGTTCTGTGTGTGTGTGTGTGTGTGTGTGTGTGT
Source organism: Etheostoma spectabile (assembly GCF_008692095.1). Classification (NCBI taxonomy): domain Eukaryota; kingdom Metazoa; phylum Chordata; class Actinopteri; order Perciformes; family Percidae; genus Etheostoma; species Etheostoma spectabile. The sequence continues at coordinate 23,206,285 of NC_045733.1, read as the reverse complement.
GTGTGTGTCATTATTGCTGCTGACAAGTTCATTTGTTTCTCTGTAAGCTAGTTCTGTTCATTTTTCACACTTCCCTCCACTGAACGTTGCGGTGAGTCTAATCTAGAGAGTCAACAGACATCGTTTGTCATGAGTAGCGAGCTATTGAATTACATTTCACAAACACAGCAACATTTGTTGTCTAACAGTCACGAAGCCCGCAAGAATCCCATTTTCTGAAATATCTCCCACAAGCAGCAATCCCTGTCTAATCCGATTTTTAAAAGGCTTCAGGCCACACCGAGCTGAGGAAGTTCAGGTTAGTTACTTCCCACACGGAGCTCTGTCCTTAATATTTCCGCCACGGTGACAGATCTACAGGCTGTGACAGCCTCTGTATTTGTGTGAAGGGCCTTCTCTCTGTGTCTGAATCTGTCATCTGGTCTGACAGGGAGGACCGAGGCAGACCGATGACGCAGCCAGCAGCCCTCATCCTTCAGACGCACTCGCCGTTTCACCCTCGCATCCATCGCCCTCCTGTCCCGACCTTACTCTGACAAATATATACCCGTCCCGAGACATTCCTCCATCTTTAACCCGCCGTCTCTCTTTATCAATCCGCGATACTCGCGGTCTGCACTTCCCTCGGTCCTCCATCTCTTTCACGCCCATCCATCTCCTCCCTTTTAGCTCCGAGCCACACAGGGTTTGGTAACACGGAGAAGACGAGGTGGAGCGTGACGGTCTACATTTAACAGAGACACAAGCCTGGAGACCAGGAGACGTTACAGCAGGACAAACACAAGCAACGTTTTAACAACGTAGGCTTCCGGGACATTGATGTTTCATTCTGAACAAGGTTAAAATAACGTTACTAATACCAGTTTTTAACTTCAGTTAACCCTCATGTTGTCCTCATGTTGTCCTCATGTTGTCTTCATGTTGTCCTCATGTCCTCATGTTGTCTTCATGTTGTCCTCATGTTGTCCTCATGTTGTCTTCATGTTGTCCTCATGATGTCTTCATGTTGTCCTCATGTTGTCCTCATGTTGTCCTCATGTTGTCCCCATGTTGCCCTCATGTTGTCCTCATGTTGTCCCCATGTTGTCCCCATGTCGTCCTCATGTTGTCCTATATCAATGTTCATTTTAATTCCCCAAAATAACATGATTGATTCCAACGCTCTTTGCCAAGTACAAATCTCTACTTTCATTAATTTTGGGTCTTATTCAATTTTATAGCATTGTAAAACAAATGGAAGTGTTGTTGAAATAGTATTGAGTAAAAGTTGACATATTCCAGTCTGTGATTATCATCAACATCCATTCATTTAATTTTAGTCTCAATGATTCCTAATTTCTGCTTTTCTAACTCAAACATTAGGAATAATTTCCTATAAATGAGGTTTATTGACCATAAATTCCAAAAATAACTGTAAAACTAAAGTTAATAAGTTAGTGTTACGTAGTGTTAAACGTCAAAAAAGTGACAAACATAGAAAAAAAGGGATAAAATCGTGAGTAAAAGTTAAAAACATTGATTGAAAAGCGTCAACAAAAGTGCTGATTTTCAATTTTGACTGGAAGACAACACGAGAGTTAGTATTGGACGTGGCGTCTTCCTTTGGGGTGTAAATGTTTCCCCAGAACAGGTTCCATCCTGAGACTATTTAGGCGTAGCCAGACCTTACTCCGCAGCGCTGTGGAGACATTCGTGGCAATGTGAGACTAGATTGGTGTTGACTGCGATGGGAGAGATCCTCAGAGTAAACAATAGAGCTCTGAATTAGGGCTACTCGAGGCCATTGAGTGCTCTGGAGAGTCTCCCTTTGTGTAGCCTGAAACCACACAGCAGCAACTTAACCACAGCTCCTCTTTCCCCTTCAAAGGCCCATATTGTGGGACAGATAGGACGCCGGCCAATTAGGCCTGACCTCCAATCGAGGAGCATCAATGGGCCACAAGGAGCCGTCTCTTCTGGCAGCGAGTCATTGTGGCTGGACGGAGAGCAGACAGCAGCTGGCACAGGGAGACAGATGGGAGGCACACGCACAAATACACAGTTGTTCAACATCAACACGACTGCAGAGGAGCTCACTGAATATCGTGTATATCAGTTCATAAGCATGATTACTTTTACTCAGTTAAAGCTAACACAGCTAGCAACAGGAAGTCTAGAGAGTCTCCCAGACATCAAGATGGCTGAAAGTAGGGATGTTACCATAGACAGTTAAAGAAATGGACCAACAGATCCAGTTGTTGTGGACGGAGACCAGTGAAGTCTGTTAGAAGCTCTTTCCCGGTGATGCTGAGCATTGTAGAGCGTCCTCTGGTGGACAGACTATGTAACACCATCACTAACGGGGACGTTGTAGAGCGTCCTCTGGTGGACAGACTATGTAACACCATCACTAACGGGGACGTTGTAGAGCGTCCTCTGGTGGACACACTATGCAACGCCATCACTAACAGGGACGTTGTAGAGCGTCCTCTGGTGGACAGACTATGCAACGCCATCACCAACAGGGACGTTGTAGAGCGTCCTCTGGTGGACAGACTATGCAACGCCATCACCTAACGGGGACGTTGTAGAGCGTCCTCGGTGGACAGACTATGCAACGCCATCACTAACGGGGACGTTGTAGAGCGTCCTCTGGTGGACAGACTATGCAACGCCATCACTAACAGGGACGTTGTAGAGCGTCCTCTGGTGGACAGACTATCACGCCATCACTAACAGGGACTTTGAGAGCGTCCTCTGTGGACAGACTATGCAACGCCATCACTAACAGGGACGTTGTAGAGCGTCCTCTGGGGACAGACTATGCAACACCATCACTAACAGGGACGTGTAGAGCGTCCTTGGTGGACAGACTATGCAACGCCATCACTAACGGGGACGTTGTAGAGCTCCTCTGGTGGACAGACTATGCAACGCCATCACCAACAGGGACGTTGTAGAGCGTCCTCTGGTGGACAGACTATGCAACGCCATCACTAACAGGGACGTTGTAGAGCGTCCTCTGGTGGACAGACTAAATATTAAATATTAATTTATCAGAATCCTTTAAATGATTCTGATGAATTAATGTTTAAAGAAAAAAAATTATAGGAAATCAATCAATATATATATATATATTATATATATATATATATATATATATATATATATATATATATATATATATATATCGGTGTAGGCACCAGTGCCGTATTAGCACCTACTAATCAATTACTAGAGCTGTGAAACTTTCTCAATACAAAAATCATGCAAAAGCATCACTTTTAATCTTGGGTTTAACAGAGATGTGCACAAAAGTTTCTTGAAATTAATCATTTAGGATGAAAAAAGTATATAAGTACTAGTCGACTAAAAGGAGGCAGCACAATTGATTTTATATTTTATACGGTGTATATTATATCGTATCCCTAGATATTAATTTTACACTATTTTATGTCCTAGATTCCCATTTTTTTTAACTTGCATGATTGTATTTTTATCCATTTTTAATGAGCATTGCTGGAGGGAGCCTGAGATCTGTTGGCCTCCGCGTCCCACTGCTCGCACGCCATGGAAGACGTTCAGAGTGCTGCCATTGTCACATCCTGGCATCTAATTGGCTGTGCCACAGTGCCAATCAAGCCTTAATGAATAATTAGGACCAATTACAAATGATTACATCACCCGCTAGATCGGCTTTCAGACTTGGACAGCAGCCATGGCTTCATCACAAAGCTCCTTTTCTTTTTCCCTTCTTCCCTTTTATTCCCTGTTCATCATCAGCTGATCTGCCATTTCTTTTCTTCCTCTTTATTCCTTCATAACTCTTATTCTATTTTCTGCAAGCTTTCTGTTTTCATGCTCTCTCCCTCCCACTTGGCCTCCCCTTTTCTTCCATCCCCTCCCCCCTTGGCTTTTATTCATCCTCCATCATGTGTGCCCCTCCCCCTCTCACTCTCACTCTCTCTTTCACTCCATCCTCCTCTCTGCTCCGCCCACCTGCCTCTCTAGTTCCAGTTTTGCTTGAAGCGTTGTCTTTGTCTGCCCGCATGTGACTGTTGTGTGTGTGTGTGGTGTGTGACTGTGTGTGTGTGTGTGTGTGTACTGTGTGTGTGTGTGTGTGTGTGTGTGTGTGTGTGTGTGATGTGTGTGTGTGTGTGTGTGTGTGTGACTGTGTTGTGTGTGTGTGTGTGTTGGTTGTGTGTGTGTTGGTGTGACTGTGTGTGGTGTGTGTGTGTGTGTGTGTGTGTGTGTGGTGTGTGTGTGGTGTGTGTACTGTGTGTTGTGTGTTGGCAGACATCTAGAGAGCTGAGGAAGGCTGTATGACTCTCCAAGATGATCTGTAAGATGGTAAGAAGGTTGTATTTTTAGCTCAGGCTCTCCTCTCCAGCTCCCTCCTCAGAGAGTCCAGAGGAGCTGGACCCCCCGCTCCCCCCGCCCCCCCATACCTCCCCCACATAACCGGATCCCTCCACTACCAGGACAGCCATTGATCTACACACAGGCAGCGTTACATTTTTTTCAGTTTTCTGATCATAAACATAATATTGGAGTGATATAATGTGTCAAAACTTTGCATATCCAACACAATGCAGGATCATTTCTAAATGTAAGAGTGTCGGTGAGGGAGGGGTGGGGGTGGGGGGGGGGGCAACGTTTTGTCTTGATTGGGTTCGTATGATGTCGTACAAAAATGTGCAATTCGTACGATATCCCACAGAATCAAGGGCATGATGCTGACAGTTACATAGCGGCTGTTACAGTTAAGGTTAGCCGACAAAAGGTGATCGTCAAGTGAAAAGACACCAAAACAAACAGTTAAGATTAGAAAAAAGATTCTGGTTTGGTTTAAAACACCGGTCACCTTAAGTAGAACACCTGTTTCCTGGTGAAAGTCTGGTGTTTTCTCCTTAACTTCTCCAGGACATGAACACCTGTTTCCTGGTGAAAGTCTTGTGTTTTCTCCTTAACTTCTCCAGGACATGAACACCTGTTTCCTGGTGAAGGTCTTGTGTTTTCTCCTTAACTTCTCCAGGACATGAACACCTGTTTCTGGTGAAGTCTTGGTTTTCTCCTTAACTTCTCCAGGACATGAACACCTGTTTCCTGGTGAAAGTCGTGTGTTTCTCCTTAACTTCTCCAGGACATGAACACCTGTTTCCTGGTGAAGGTCTTGTGTTTTCTCCTTAACTTCTCCAGGACATGAACACCTGTTTCCTGGTGAAAGTCTGGTGTTTTCTCCTTAACTTCTCCAGGATATGAACTCCGCTCCCTGGCTTGAAGGCCCTGTGTTTTAGGAGCCAATCATCCGCCCTGACCTCCTCTCTATGCAGATCTTGAAGCTCTTATACAGCAACAGTCAATGTAGTACTGACAGTAATAATTAGGTGGGACATACAAATTCCAGTGCATTACTTATCGAAGTTATTTGTACAAATAGTCCATGAGAAGAGCCTGGTGGGGGAGGTGTGTTTGAGGGTGAACACTCAAATCAATCCAACGATTTAATCAGATCCAGCTCGAAGTAATACTGCATGTTGTGTTTCACTACAGAAGCTAAACACGCTCTCATTCACGTTTCCCTCTCTTTCTTTAAAAACCTTATAATTTGTCGCTTCCAAGGGAAGACTTTCCGTCTCCAAAGCAACAGCGCTCCACCGCTCTGAGGCTTGTCCCTGACATACGGGAGACACTGTTGTTGTGTTTGCTGTCCACGGCCGACTGTGTGTTGAGCCCGTTTCACACGGCGGAGCCGGCCGCCCTGCAGAGCTGCAGTCAGCCTCTCATTGAAGACCAGCAGCAATTTGGGAGTCTGGGGTGGGGGGGTGGGGGGGGTTTAGCCTGAAAGACGAAGGCTGCATCAGCGGGGTCAAGCAAGGGAACTTGACTTGGTTTGCCCCTCCCCCCCCGTGCTAGAGCGCCTGAGGACAGGGAGGAATGAAAGAGATAGGACGATGGAAAGAGGATGGTCAGTGGGGCAGAAGGAGGTTGATGAGCTGGGGAGTTCAATGCTAAGAAGGGTGTGTGTGTGTGTGTGTGTGTGTGTATAAATAGAGAGTAGGGTAGGGCTAGTCAATGAATACAATTTTGATTGCGATTCCTATTTCGGCCTCACAATAACTGTGTTATCGACAACAACGATTCTTTATCGCGATCATTCAGCACGTGAACTTAAAAATATGTGAGAAGCTGGAACCAGGGAACATGAGAAATTTGCACTTGATAAAAGATTAAAAAGAGTCATCACTTATTTAAATGAGACAAAACAAAGCAACTTAAGGTTCATGATGCTTGATCAATAGAAAAAATCTTTATTTAGTTGAACTCCCTCTTGATTCCTGTGTGTGCCACACACACACACACACACACACACACACACACACACACACACACACACACACACAGTGTGGTGTTGCGCCATCTGGCAGGTGGTGTAATGAGGGTCATGACCTCCTGTCGCCCCCCCCCTCCTCCTCCATTATCAAGCAAAAATTTTCATAACAACATGGACGTGAACGTTTTCTGATAAACAAAAGAAGAAAAAGAAGGCGTGTTTGCATCACGTAAACAGCTCATCTTGTTGTTCTGTTAACATCAGAAGAGTCTCCTTCACTTCGGATGGAGGGATTAGCGCCGAGGCGTTTAAAGGCAGATTAAGGTCAGTCCAACAGGGGTGCTGGTTCCAGGGCTGGACCACCCCCCACCCCCCACTACTCCCATTGTCTCTTCATTCAGGACACAAACTGGGACATGATCCTCAGGACGATAACGCAGATCCTACTTTTCCCATTTCAAGCCATCTTGGAACCAAGAGAACACTTCCTTCTTTCTTTCCTTATTATAACAAAGATAACCCCTTCTTTCCTTCTCTTTCTCTTTCCTTCCTTCTTTCCTTCCTTCCCTCTCTTTCTCTTTCCTTCTCTTTCTCTTTCCTTCCTTCTTTCCTTCCTTCCTTCTCTTTCTCTTTCTTTCTTTCTTTCCTTCCTTCTCTTTCTCTTTCCTTCCTTCTCTTTCTCTTTCCTTCTTTACTTCCTTCCTTCTCTTTCCTCTTTCTCCTTCCGTTTCCCCCCCCCTCCTACCCCCCCCCCCCCCCCCACCCCCCCCCCCTCCCCCTTTCCTCTCTGGGAGGGGAAAGCACACACAAAAAAACGCACCAAAAGAAAAAACTACCAAGGTACAAAATCCCAAAAAACGACACAAGAGCTCACCTACAAAACCTGAAATCTCCCCCACCATAAACCACAGAAAAACGAATCTAGAAACGGTCGCCCCACAATGAACACCCCGGAGAGGGAAAGAACAAAACAGAAGGGTAAGGGATAAGGAGAGATGTAAGAACAGGGGTGAGAAGGAAGTAAGGAGAGGTAAGGAGTGAGTAGGGGAGGGAGGGAAAGGAGAGGGAGGAAGAAGGGGGAGGAGGGGGGGAAAGGTGGTGGGGTGGTTGAATGAAGAAAATGGAAAGGAGACTTGGAGGAAAAGGGATATGGAGGGGCAGAGGGTGGAGGGATATCACTCCAGCTCTGGATGGAAGTCATTAAAGAGGGAAGAGGGAGGAAGGAACCCCACAACCCGAGGAAGGAGGGAAAAAGGAGGAAGAGAGGGATAGGGAAGGATGGAGAGGGGGAAGAGTGGAGGGAGGGAAGGAAGGGTGGTAAGACAAAAAATAGAGAGGGGGAAAAGAAGAAGGAATGAAGAGAGGGGAGCGGTACGTAATGGAAGGAGTGGACGAAGGGAGGAGGTCAAATAAATTAGAGGAAAGGAAGGAAGAGGAATTATACCAAAAAAAAACAAAAAAAACAAACAAACAAACGGGTTAAAGGTCCAAAAAAAAAATGGAGGGCAGGGCCGGAATAAAAAAAAAACAACAAAAAAAATGGTGCGGTAGAAGATTGAGAGGCATAATAGGTGGTAGGGATCTGGTAAGCGAAGAATAGAATCAACAAGGAATGATAGGGGGAATGAGTATGGAGGGGGTTTGGGGAGGGTAAGACTGGCATATTAGGGAGGGAATGAAGGATAGGAAAACACAAACAAAAAAAACAAAAAAGGGATAATATGGGAAGGAGAGTTAATATGTGAAATTGAAGGAGGAAGAAGAGGAATATTGATAGTTAAAAAACTGAACTTCCACAACTAACATAAAGTAGGGTGAAGTAAAGGACGGATATGGAGAAGGGAAGGAAGGAGAAAATGATTTATAAGGAAGGATGAAGGAAAAAGGGGGGAGGGAAGGATTGACACATGGGAAAGAAACAAAACCACCAAGAGGCAGTAGATTGATAGGAAGGACGGGAAGGAATGAATGAGATAGTGAAGTTAGTGAATGAAAGGGGGAGGGAAGGAGTGAAGAAGGAAGGACTTAGGATAAGGAAGGGAATTCTTTCCTTCCTTCACCAGCACGCCAATGAAGCTGGATGGGGACAGTTTGGTATTTTATCCAGAGGTGGATTTAAAAGGCCTGCACGATTAGGAGTTATAAAATCGCAATCTCTATTCACCCTTTTCACAATGTAATTTTTAATTATTATTTTTTTTCTGATCATTCTCATTTAAATTTACGAGCCAACGGCATCACAAACGCTACAACTTTCTTCTGTGAGTTTTAGACACAGACAGTATAAAATAATCGGTTTTAATGCTCTCCCTTCTCTTACGGGCTCGTGGGGATGAGCAATTTGATATACAGTAGGCGCCAAAAGAAAAAATCTATGTTCGTGAATGCCAATTTGTTTTGTTTTGTCATGGTCAAAAAAATTGCGGCAGAGAATCGTGATATCAATTCTGTGCAAAACAAATCCTGATTCATATTTTGCCGAATCGTGCAGGCCTCCAGTGGTGTAATCGTGTTGCAGTGGGTATAGTGTACTGTATAGATACTGTATATTGGCCACAATCTGCCTTTTGGGGAGGGGATATCATAGTGGGGGGTCTGGGTGTCCTCCCCCAGGGAGGTTTTAAGCATCAACGTTTTCATTTCCTGTACTTTTATCCACAGTGGAAATCCCTTTATTTAGCCTGAGTGAAGTAAAAAAAAAGCAGATCATCAATTAAAATGATATCAAAAATGTGATGAAAGTATGTTGTTGTGTGTCGTTGGGCATCTTTAATCACGGAGCTTTCTTAGTGGGTATACTGCGCATCACGTAGACTACAGCGCTGATTTTATCTGCTCACACTGTATTTACCGCTTGCCGTGTGAAATCATCGTGACTCCGTTGTTTAGCGCCGTGTGTTCACAGATAATATCCAGTCGTTGTCTCTTTTGTGGAAAGACGTATTAATGTTCAAACGTGTTATCATAAGTGTTTGGCTTCTCAACCGTTTGAGCGATTTGTGTCTTTGATACAGAAGATGCTTCTTTTCACACAAGGCAATAAATGCTGAAAAGTTCATCCTCTACTCGCACTGTGCTGTGTATGTCACTGTTAGAAAATAAATAAAATATAATATACTATATATTACAGATAATATAATATACTAACATATTGGCTACCCGGAGCTATGAGTCCGAACTGCAACCGCGGAAAACGTGCCAGTGTTACAGCGCAGCTCCGTTTCATTCTTACAACTTGGCTCTTATTTTATATATATATATATATATATATATATATATATATATATATATATAATATAGTAATTTTAATTTTTTTTTTTTTTTCCTATTAGTAATAATCAGGGCAGGAATTTCATGGGGGCCACGAGGGCCTCAAGATATAAGATGAAGCTGTGTCAGTCGTTCATTATCGATGTAACACTTGGCGCTTTTTAATCAATGTTTTTAACTTTCTTATGTTTTTGTCCCTTTTTCAACACTTTTTTCCAATGTTTGTCACTTGTTTTGACATTTAACACTACGTAACACTAACTTATTAACTATTTTTTCCAGTTATTTTTGAATTTATGGTCAAAACCTCATTATAGAGATTATACCTAATGTTTGAGTTAGAAAAGCGATATTAGGAGTTATTAGACTAAAATTTAAGGAATGGTGTTGATGATAATCACCGACTGGAATATGTCAACTTTTTACTCAACACTATTTCAACACCTTCACTTTGTTTTTACAATGCTATAATAGAATAAAACCCAAAATTATGAAAGTAGAGATTTGTACTGTCAAAGAGCGTTGGAATCAATCATGTTATTTTGGGGAATTAAAAGGACACTGATATAGGACACAGGTCAATTTGACCCGAGGACTAGGCCTGGGTTTTGTTTTTTGTTTTTTTGACATGCGCTGGGGCTGCAGGGGCCTCGATGCCCCGTCTAACTGCCCCAGCTGATTTTGCTGTTTCTCTGCCTCTTTTTCTGTCAATATGGTTTTTGAACACCAGTGCATTTTGGTGAGATTCTGAATTCTTATCAGGCAACATGGGAACAAGGGAAACGCTGCGCACACAACCAGTGGTGCATTTGATTTCATAATCACCAACTATTTTGATAGTCAGAGCAATTATTCATGCGAAAAAAGGCAGAAAAAGCTGTTTTCAGCCTCATACAGTATATGGAGAGTTCCTGCTCTTTTCCCTTTTATATAATAATAAACTGAATATCTTTGGGTTTTGGACAAAAGAGGACATTGAAAGACAACATCTTGGACTTTGAGGAATTTAGATCTACATTTTTTTTTCTTCATAAACCAAACAATTAATCCAGAAAATAATCAGCAGATTAACTGTTAGTTGCAACCTTGATAGAATACTACACAGTGGTTTTAACATCATTGCAATCCACACATCCAGTTCTAACGTTACTAGTTAATAAGTTGTATTTAAAAAGGAGGAGAAGTCAGAGAGATCAGGCAGAACATGAGGGTCCTCCGGGGATCGCCAACATCCTCGGCACATGTCGGCGAAACCTGCCGCCCGCCGCTAGCAGCTAGACTCAGGTTCATCATCAAATAATTTAGCATGGTATAATTAATTCACCAAATCATCTATAACCTCTAGACATGCCAGTGTAAGTCATTTACACCTGCAATACACACGCACGCACGCACGCACACACACACACACACACACACACACACACACACACGGTTACTATAGCTACGCAGCGTAATGAAGAGTTTCACAAATAATGTATTGCAGCCAAGGCCCTGTTACTCCCAACACTACCAACAACAGAAAGACATGGTTGTGTGTGTGTGTGTGTGTGTGTGTGTGTGTGTGTGTGTGTGTGTGTGTGTGTGTGTGTGTGTGTGTGTGTGAGATTACTGCAGAGAGGCTGTCTTTGCTGTAATGCAGCACTGCAGCCCAACTCACACCACGCTGCAGGTCACAGAGACAGAGCGCTCCCTTGAAAACACTGCAACACACACACACACACACACACACACACACACACACACACACACTTCATGTGACCCCTCACTGACATCTAACCCATAGGTTAGATGCATTAGGTTGTTTATTCGTTCCCTCTCATACGACCCACAGGAGCGTTTTCCATCCTCATGTCTAAACCAGGTCCCAGGTGATAGTCACGGCCGGTAATGTTGTGAAACGGTCACAGTCTGTGACGTGGAGATAGAGATCATGGTTTGGGTTCAAATCAGAGGTTACTTCATTTCCTGAAGGTTACAGACATGACGCACAATGTGACATTCGTAAAAATGGCCGTTTACTTTTATAGTAATACTGGATTCGAGCCCTGGCCTCCTGGGGGGGAAAGTCCGGACTTGGAACTTGGCGCTCTTATTTGGAGAGAAGAATCTGATTTTAATGGCGAAATATATGTCATAAAGAAATGTCAATTTCTTAAAACATCCCGTGTCTTAACTGCCTTTCTAAATGATGTAATTCGGTATAAACAATCCCTGAAATTGAAAAGCCCTAATACTTTTTTCATGAATACTTATGCAAACTTATTCCTTAGTGTCTACTGCTGAGTCCATTGGTCTCTTTTCCCTTTATTTATCTATATATATATATATAGATATATATATCTATATATATATATATATTTTTTAAATGTATCAATGTTGTACTCCATGTTCAATTCATGTTGTAGAATTGACTGAATATGTTTGGAATCTGCCTTGTTGTATGTTTGATATGAATCTCTAATAAAAGAATGAATAAAAAAACGTGGCGCTCCTATCCATCGTTACCTTACTTCCTGCTTTGCTCATCGTAACTACTACCGCCACTAGAGGGCGGCGCCCCTAGAAACTAAAATATAGGTCGTAATTGCTGCTTAAACAAACGACTAATGTGGCCGTTTTTTTGGGGAGGACAATGTCTTTCATTAAGTATTGTGTGTCTCACACACACACTCATGCCTGGGAGCAATAGTACCGACCAGCACTACCAGTAAAGTGAGCATAATGGCGTTTCACACGCCCTG
>NC_045733.1:23186192-23193948 GCF_008692095.1 Etheostoma spectabile | reverse complement strand
AATCTCATTATGCCACATGATTGGATGTTTCACTGCAGGCTCGGGGCCACGCAGCTCATCTGCAAGAAGGGCCATCTGGGTGGACCGAACCCCTATTCGGAGGCAGGAAGGGGTTCTTCCAGAGCCCTCCAGACCATCTGGGAGCGGCACACCATGTGAGCGGCCCACTGGTGCACATGCTGTTCTCATGTACTCTTTGTACATATTACTACGATGAAGTAACGCACTGTAATTTCTATGTATTTAACGTATTTATTGATGGATGCACCACAGTGTACAAGAACGCTGTGGACCGCGTAGTGATGAGGTCTCTTCCTGGGGAAAACAAAAGACTTTGTCATTCCTCTGGAGTGTTTTAATCCAAATCCACGATCTTTTTCATAAACTTAACTAGTCATTTGGTGCCTAAACTCAGCTGTTGTCGCCCATGGCGCCCAACTGCCACGACCTCTGAAAAGACCCCCATGTGGTCGGAGCCCTGTCCTTGGCTCAGAGTCACATTTTGTCGACTAAACTAAGGAAGCAACTGCAGCTGATACGACCATAGACAGTATTAGAAGCTCTTTGCCAGTGATGCTGAGTGTTACTGCAGCTTCAAACTGAGCGTGACTACGTAGATGTGACGTGAGCAACCTGTCTGAAAGCTGTAAGTCTTCTAGTAGCTGTGCAAGAGAAATCTAAATGCTACTTCATATGAATTCACTTGCCACATGCCGAAGTATTTCCAATCCATCAAAACCCTGCTGAAATATTTGGATCTGATGCTTTAATGGACTCTCTACGGGCTTCTCCCTTGACTGTGTGATGCACGCAGCCCTGATAGCCTGAGAGCTTCTCCTGACTATACAGTAATTTTTCCACTGTGCGACAGAAAGTCAATTCTGTCAGCAGACCCAATTGTTAGCCTATTTTTTCCAAAATGTCTGCTACGGAGACATAACGTGAGATACAAAGTAACGGAGCCTTTTATACATGGTCGTGTTTCTTTAGAAATAAACAACGGACAAATAGAGTCTTTAAACGCTTCAGATGTCAAGTTATTCACTGTCTAAGTGGCACCAAAATGAATGGGAGTCAATGGGATGCTAATGGCGGGTGCTGGCTCTTTATCCTCAGATACGACCAACAGCTCACGGAGCTAGCTTTGAATCCAGCGTCACGTGACCACCCTGCGCTCGCCTGAATTTGTAAAACATCACAGGAACAAGTTCATGAAAATGCAAAAAAAATAGCAAAAGGTGGAACGAGCTCTCTGCCGTGTCCCAGGTGCTCATGGGAAATGCTATTGAGCAAATTGCAAAAACCTCCTCAAGGTTTCCAATTTAACCGGACTCTCCATTTGCCGTGAAATTCCCCCCACAAAAAATGAAAATAAAAATAAAATAAAGCCCTCGGCCATCCCATCATGCACTGGTCAGGGGATTTAGTGGACAGAGGAAGGAAGGAAGGGGTGTTTATTTATCTAATATGAGATACCAGAAATTCCATATTGCTACAAAATGAAGTGAGGGTAGAGCGTGGGCACGGGGCCGGATCGGGGAGGAGGAAGGAAAGCAGCTCTTCACATGGTAATTTCCTCTGCTCCTGGACGCTGTAAGTGCTGACTGAGGGGGAAAAAAGTCCCGATTGCTTTTGGAAAGGCATGAAAGAGTTTTTTGAAAAAGAGAGAGAGAGAGAGAGAGAGAGAGAGAGCAAGAGAGAGAGAGAGAGAGAGAGAGGGGTAGGAGGAGGAGGGGGGGATTTATGCTCAATTTCATTAAGTTTTTGGCTGGGGGAAGAGGGCTGCGGGACCATAAGGGGCTTATCTGGAGCCATAACCCATTCCCGTTTGATTACCGGCTATTGATTGAGGCATTAAAGGGGTCTCTGTTGAATAGGGCAGCATGTGAAGACGTGCCGGCCGGGCTATCAGAGCCAGCAGGAAGTGGGACGGGATTGAAGAAGAAGAGATGGCGGAGAAGAGCAGCCCTCAGCTCTACGTGAGTGAGATCACTGTTAGACAACCTTCAGTTTGGGCAACGCCGGAGCCCTGGGTGGCTTTCACACCTTACCTGGCGGGTGCAGTGTAAACGACCTCTGGTGATGCGTTCAGGGACAGCTGTGAGGGCACAGTCAGAGCAGGAAAAGCTATTTGTCGCAGGGCTGTGCGGCGGTGGGAGTGTCGCTTAAGTGGCTCATCTGTGTGACTTCCCGTTGTGTTCTTCAACCCCCCCCCCAACATAGCACAAGGAGACGCTATTTGGGCTTTAACTTATGATTATTATCACTCACGATTACTATTTTCTGGAGGAATGGATTAGTTGTTTGGTCTAAAAAATGTCAGAAAATGGTGATCAGTGTTTACCACAGGCCGAGAGAACGTCCTCAAATGTCTTGTTTTTGTCCACAACTTCCAAAAGATCTTCAGTTTGCTATCACAGAGGAGAGAAGAAACTACAACTTATTCACATGTAAGAAGCGGGAATGAGAGATTTTTTTACTTATTTGGATAAAAAAGACTTTAACAGATTAATTTTTTATCAAAATAGTTTGCACTTTGCATGTCTAGACTTATATTTCAAAGTAGAGCGCGACCGATAAAGGATTTGATACTGATACGAATATTTGATTATTTAAAAATCCAATATGCCGATATTTTTTTTTTAAATCCAGAAATGAGTTACAAAACAAACAGATTTCCCTAACGTTAGTTATTTGTAGTTATTTATAAGTTCTCACTAAAATAATATAATAATAATTCGAGGACAACAGAGGAACATCAAAACATATTAAAGTTCTGATAATTAAAAATGTATAAAAATACAAAATTAAGATATGAAACTTAAAGTCCTTTGAACAAAAACACAATAGAGTCTCCTCTGGTGGACAGACAATGCAATGCCAACGCTCATAACATGGTTGACCGTCATTATAAATGATTCTGATGAATGAATAATCAAAAAAGAAAAATGTAATCGGCCATAATAAATGCCGATACCGATATATCGGGGAATTCCTAATATTGGCCCGCTGATATATCACTTGGGCTCCATTTCAAACCAGCTCCTTTCCACTTCATGTACCAGATGTGCAGCCGTATTTCAGTAATAAATCGCTGGACTTCTGCACAGGCAGCATCTGTGGACAGCTGAGAGCTCCACCACTGTTCAGCATCTCCATCTTAACAGGTGTTAAATCAGGCTGATAAGTGTTGACGATTGGTCTTGATAGAGCGTGGTCGCACCGCTGCCGCCCAGCAGGATCCCCAAACCTCATTTTCCCTCCGGCTGATCCACACAGACGTCATCAACGCTGCCTGAAACACACGCCTGGTGCTGAAGGCAGGCGGCGCCATCGCAGTAGGTCGCCACCCCGGTCCCGCGCGTCCACGTCAACATGATCGACGTCACTGGTGCAAACGCGTGCTACGCGTGCACCGCTACCGACAACACCATCACCAGCGCTCACATGGCAATTATCACGCTGTGCACGCACAATGCAGGAGTTGATTAAAGCTCCAGCTACCACATAATAAACATCAACTGACTGGGGATGTATCCAGGACACGAGCCTGTACGTACAGCAGGGGTAATGGAGCTAGAAGAGTAGGGCAGAGGGGTCCCCAGAGACAACCCTCCTCACTAACTAGACATTAAGAGAGGCAGGAAGGACAGAGGGAAGAAGAGGAGACAAGAAGGTGAAGACTGTTGAGTCAAGCTGACAGGAAATGAGGGAAAAGAGAGAGATGGAAATATATATTAACCCTCGTGTCGTCTTCCCGTCGACCTGCAACTGTGTTTTTCTGGGTTGAAATTTCAACATTTTCTTTCTTCCTTTTCTACACTTTTCTCAAGGTTTTTGTCAATTTTATTCCAATGTTTTAGTCACTTTTTTTAATTACGTTTTAGTCCATTTTTAAAGTTTTTTTGTCGCTTTTCCAGCATTTTAAAAAAATAAGTTTTTTGTTGATTACTTTTCAACATTTGTGAATTTTTTCCAATTTCCTTTTGTCATAATTCTGATGTAGAAAGTTTTTGTAAACGGGTCAAATTTGACCCGAGGACAACAGGAGGGTTAAAGGTCCTCTGGACGTTGCTGTTACCCGACCAGATCTCACTCACAACAGCATGAATGTTTTTTTCCAAGTGTGTATGCATGTGAAAGCACCAGGAAAAGTGATTTTTTTCATAATATGGGCACTTTAATGTTTATCTGCCACTGAATGTGTGGGTGAACGGTGCGTGTAGTGTTTGTGTAGCACGCTGAGAGGTTGTAGAAACTAGAAAAGAGCAAATATAATTTATATGGGGACCATTTATGGTTTTACGTTGGAAACTGTTGGTACTGGCACACTTTCGATATTAAATGACTCATGGAGAAAAAAAGAGTTGGCATCAATGGGATGTCCATAATTATGCATTAGGACATAAGTCCATTTGAACACGCACACGCACACACACACACACACACACACACACACACACACACACACACTTTCATTATAGGTTATGAACAAATAAAAATGAATGATGACATTGTCTCCCTGGCGTAGTAACCCGCAGAGTCATCCATGTGTCTCTGGTACATAAAGAGCATCGAGGTTGTTACTTTATATTTTTCTTTATGCGACTGATGTAGCCGAGATTATTCTTTATTATTATTCTTTAGGGTACAAGCGGCCGAAATGGGTTTCCTCAGGAGGGTGGCTGGCGTCTCCCTTAGAGATAGGGTGAGAAGAGAGGAGCTCGGAGTAGAGCCGCTGCTCCTTCGCGTCGAAAGGAGCCAGTTGAGGTGGTTCGGGGATCTGGTGAGGAGTCTCCTGGGGGGTCCCTAGGGAGGTGTTCCAGCACGTCCAGCTGGGAGGAGGCCTCGGGGAAGACCAGGACTAGGTGGAGGAGTTATATCTCCAACCTGGCCTGGAACGCCTCGGGATCCCCAGTCGGAGTGGTTGATGTGGCTCGGGAAAGGGAAGTTTGGGGTCCCCTACTGGAGCTGCTGCCCCCGCGACCGATACCGGATAAGAGGAGAAGATGGATGGATTATTCTTTAGGATTATTCTTCAAACCAAAGAAAGGACAAGAACCACGGAGTCATCTGTTTTCCACCCATCGTGTTCCCTTTAGTAAATGGACTGCATCTGTACAGCCTTTTAATACAAATGCTTCTCATCAACCACTCTCTCTCTCTCTCTCTCACACACACACACACACACACACCACACACACACACACACACACACACACAGGAGCAAGGTGCTGGCGTCTGGGGCTCCAGCCTCAAATCTTTTAAAGTTTTAAAAAACCTTCATTGACTTTGTGTCATTTCCTCTCCATTTGTCTGACTGGTCTGGAAGATCTGTTTGCTTTATTCCTAGTATGGTCGTTCATATTGGGAACTCTACTAAAAACAGGTTTTAGGATGAGTAATGGTGTTTACGCCAAATTCCTACAATATTTAACTTCTTCTTTTTTTAAACAGAAACATCAGACAATTGTTGCCTCTTCTTGAAGTGGCGGGAGTGAAAATGAGTCATCCTCATCATTTTTTTTATTCAGTTCCATACAAAGCAGCATGATTCCTTTTCCTCGGCAACTATCATGTTTTTCACAAAGGATGTACAGATGTAGCCATTCTAGTATCAAATGCCTTGAAAAAGAGCTGCATGCCCCCCGCCCCCCCCTGGGTTTGGGCAGAGCCCTGAATGTTTCAGACGCCTGGCTCCGCCCCTGCACACCGACGCGTCCCAGCACCCGTCAGCTACCTGAATATTTCAGCAGCAGCAGCATGCCGAGCTGCACTGGGAGACTTGTTAGTGGCTGACAGCCACGGGCAAGACGACAGCCATCTAAACTAACTCAGTGCTGTGTGTCTGCCAGCCCAGGGCGACACAGGACCCGGGCACTGCATCTCAAAGTGTGTGTGTGTGTGTGTGTGTGTGTGTGTGTGTGTGTGTGTGTGTGTGTGTGTGTGAGAGAGAGACACGAGCATGGCTTCGGCTAATTGAGTCACACTAACAGCATATCTCCGTCGAGCCGCGTGCTATAAACACGCTTTTTTCTTCCTGTTCTCACGCTAGCAAAGATCCTTTTTATCTGGACTGAATATTATTTTTCCTTTCTTTTATTGCATCATTAATTCGCTTTACACTTCAAAGAGCAACAGCTCACGTAGCTCAGCGTAAATTCTTTCAAGAAGACCTAACTTTTAATCGGTGCTCTCCTAAATCAACTCAGCTGTTATTCTAATAAATGGACTATTTAACGTGTATAACTGTCGCATATCTGCAGCTAGTCTCCTGATTGAAATATAGCTCAGCGTGAATTCTTTCAGGAAGACCTCATTTAATCAATGCTCTCTTTCTAAATGGAATCAGCTGTTGGAGGCGTTCACCTTCCTGATTAACCAATCAGAACCGTACACAAATTGCAAGAGCAAATCACAGAGTCACAACCCTGCTTTTAAAAATCGGTGTCTCCCTTTGCTATCAGCTGTCGTTGCAGGCAAAGAGTGCAACGCTCCACTGTATTTATATACAAAATATTCGTATAGCGATGGAGTCTAATCCCCAAAGTCTCTGTACATTTTAATGAGCTGTACAATAAATCTTATGTGCAGTTGTCTCTCCTGATTGACTGACAGTCTGCTTTCATCCTCGCTATGGCTCCTCTCTACATCTCTCCCTGGGCTTCGGTGTGGAAACCAACCCGACTTTTAATAGATGTGAAAGTAGTTCAAAAGGTAGAGATAGAGGAAGAGATAGACTTGATCTTCAGCCTGACAACCTCACAGAAGGGGGGTGGAGTAAGTGAGTGATGTAAACAAAACATAAGAGCGATAGTGATACAGAGAAGAAGGGAGATGTAGAGCAAGAGAGAGAAAGAGAGAGAGAGAGAGAGAGAGAGATGGGGGGTAGTTTCACAGTCATTGTTTAATGGCTCAGGCGTAACAGAAGAGAGCATTCCTCCGGTTGCCATGGTATCCGAGCCCTCCACTGGGAAGGCGGTGGGTGAGGAAGAGAGAAGCCAAAAGGATGTACTGTATAGAAAAGGAGGGGGGGGGGGGTTTGACACTAGCCATAATTTTGCTGATCCCCCTCCTGTCTGCAGAGAAAGCCCTCCCAGCAGACTTTAGTCTCCCAGCAGGATTTGCTCCCCCTCCTCTTCACGCTCATTTGCAACTACTCATTTTATATGTTGCACTGCCAGGTAGGTGGAAAAGCAGCTCTGAGACAACAGAGAACATTTTAATTAAAGTATCTGTTGTAACTCAAATTTATTGTACTAGATTTCTTAGACTGAGAAGCACTGTGTGACTAGTGTCTGTGAAAGCAGCTTTATAACTTGCTAATTGGACAGTTCCAAAAAAGAAAATGCAACCATCAGCGCTCTCTGGGTCTCCCCACGACTCCTCGTTCCTCCAAAACTGCTCCCTGAAAGCCGAAAAACACACCAAACCAAAATATGAAGATTCCTACAAATCCTGCAACGAGGGGTGGGCGGAAATGCCTCCGATACTGCCTAAAATGCTGTAGCACGGCGAGTACAGATGTCTTTGCACGATCCAATTCCACAGAATTTAGCCTAAAAAAATAAAAAAACGTATCCTGTTGTACTTAATTGGCCGATAAGCAAGTTCAGGTATCAGAATCGGGACGGAAACATTGGTATCAGAACAT
Organism: Etheostoma spectabile; assembly: GCF_008692095.1. Taxonomy (NCBI): domain Eukaryota; kingdom Metazoa; phylum Chordata; class Actinopteri; order Perciformes; family Percidae; genus Etheostoma; species Etheostoma spectabile. The sequence goes on along the minus strand of NC_045733.1, from coordinate 23,186,294 downwards.
CTGTAATCAGGATATCAATAAACAATATGAGTGAGACACGCTGTGCGCGCGAGCACACACACACACACACACACACACACACACACACACACACACACACAC
>NC_045733.1:23185499-23185833 GCF_008692095.1 Etheostoma spectabile | reverse complement strand
CACACACACACACACACACACACACACACACACACACACTTTCATTACAGGTTATGAACAAATAAAAATGAATGATGACGTCGTCTCCCTGGCGTAGTAAGAGTCAGAGGATACTCTGGGATTTTGTTTGAGTGCTCCATGTGTCTCTGGTACATAAAGAGCATCGAGGTTGTTACTTTATATTTATCTTTATGTTGCTGATGTAGCCGAGATTATTCTTTATTATTAATCTTTATTATTAATCTTTATTCTTAATCTTTAGGATTATCCTTCAAGCCAAAGAAAGGACAAGAACCACGGAGTCATCTGTTTTCCACCCATCGTGTTCCCTTTA
>NC_045733.1:23184889-23185442 GCF_008692095.1 Etheostoma spectabile | reverse complement strand
ACACACACACACACACACACACACACACACGCAACTGCCAACCCAGTGATTAGGAGCGACAGCCGCCGTGGGCTACATGGGACTGCATCGCAAACTGTTAAAAATCTCAATGTTTGTTATTATCCATTTCAGCTTTAAACAATCCAGCATCATCATATCTGCACACTTATGACTCGTGACTAATCTGAAACTATCTGCATTCTGTCCACTTCCTGTTTACTCACAACGTGTAGAAATGTTGATCGGAGTTGATCTGAGAAGTAAAAACAGAGAGAGGACAAGTTCACGATTGGTGGCTACGGTCTTGTAGTGAGCACAAAGTGTCCATTGTCACAGGAGGAGAGATGCACACACCCACTCTCACACACAAACACACACACACATACATATAGTGCGCCTCACTATCTTTGTGGGGACCCGTCATTGACATAATGCATTCCCTAGCCCCTTAGCCATCACAACTAAAACTAACCCTTACCCCCACCCTAACTATAACCTAATCCTAAAACCAAGTCTTAACCCTCAAACAGCCCTTTAAAGTTGTGGGGTCCAG
>NC_045733.1:23172091-23184864 GCF_008692095.1 Etheostoma spectabile | reverse complement strand
TATGTTGTGCATATGTGTTTGTAGAGATGTCGAAATCATGTGCGGGCTGTGTTTTTGTGTATATGTGGTGGTGTGTGTGTGGTGTGGTGTGGGCTGGGGGGTGTGTGGGTGGTCAGGCAGATGTAGTTGCAAGCCTCCTCCTTAAGAGTACTAACTCTCTCTGGTGGGGAAGGTGCGGTTCAATCGAAGGGGATGGATGAGCTGGCGACAGGGTAAGCCGTTAATCATTAAACCGCCTCACACAAGTGCAGGGCAAGCCCACGCTCTTTGTTTCTTGTGTGTGTGTGTGTGCGCGTGTGTGTGTGTGATCTCTGAGGGAGATGGACTAATGGTTCGGGTTGTTTGGATGTCCGAATATTGGCTGTTTTTGTCGTTTGTTTATCACGGGAACCGCGATGACAGCATAATACCCCATTACATCAAGTGTCTTTCACATTATTACACACCCTTGTTTCTGCTGTTTTTTTAAAGGCTGATGGTGTTAGATGTTTCAATATTCATTCTCAGTTAGCCCGCGCAGGCTGGGCCCACCTGATACATCCGCAAATTTGGAGATTTCTTTTGCTTGCGTCGGCGCGAAGCGACCCATTCCAGTTTTTCCAAATCGACGGGCACCAATTAGGCTTTATAATTTCCTTTTTCTTTTTCATATTGCAATCTTCGCAGGGAAATAATACTGCCAATGTCAGTTTTTTCCAAGATTGTGCAGGCCTAAACTATACATGTGTCTATAACTCAGTTAGACTAAAAATAACACTCTTACTGTCGCCTCCCCTTTGGTCATTTTTTTCACAAACCACATCTGAAAAACATGGTTTTTTCTCATGGGACCTTAGTCAGAGCCTACAGTTGGAACACTGCCTATGGTGTGGGTGTGTGATGTGGGTGTGTGTGTGTGTGAATTGTGTGTTGTTTGTGTGTTGTGTGGGTGGTGTGTGTGTGTGTGTGTGTGTGTGTGTGTGTTGTGTGGTGGGTGTGTGTGTGTGTGTGTGGGTTGTGTGTGCGCGCGGCGAGTCGAAGTGAAATGGCGAGAGGATGTGCTGACTCTGACACAAAATTAGCTCTGTGTTTGTGTGTGTTCTGTTTTTTACAATTGTGGGGAGGTTCCGGAAAACGTGGAGGTCGTATCATTTGTGGGGTCCGTATATAGCTTTTGGAGGGCCAACATGCGGCCCCCACAAACTTAAACAGGGCTGTTGGGGTTCAGACTTGGTTTCGATTAGTCTATATTGGGGGGGGGTAGAGGGTCGTTTTGTCCAGCTTGTGATCGGCATCGGGGCTAGGGACGCCTTATGCAAGTGCCCGGGTCCCCACAAAAGTAGTGAGGGCACACTGTATGTGAATTGTGTGTGTGGTGGTGCGATGGGTTTGGGTGTGCATCTTCTCCCCTGGACAAGGACACTTGTGTTTTGAATACAGAAGACCGTAGTCACCTACTGTGTAACTGCGTCCTTCTTCTTTCGTGTTTGTTACCGCTCGATCAACTCGCTCAACATGTTACACGTTGGAGTAACACCGGAAGTCGAGACAGAACGTCAGATAGTTCTAGGTTTTCAGCTTAGTCCCGGTCATAAGGTGTGCAGCCTATGATAGATGAGGGCTGTTTTAACTGGTCTGAAAGGTACATTAAACAAACATTGAGATTTTTAACAGTTTGCGCTGCCAGGGGGGGGGTTTTCCCATGTAGACCCTCCACCACACGGCAGCAGCGCTAATCACGGGTTTTGCCGTTGCGGGTGATGTGTGTGTGTGTGTGTCGGGTGGTGGTGTGTGTGGGTGTGCTGTGTGTGTGAGAGGTTGAATGAGAGCCCCACTGTAATAAAAGCGCCCTCACCGTCCTAGCTGGGTAAGCCGAAGGCAGTCCATTTACGACAAGGGCACAGACAGGGTGGGACAACAGATGCTCCGTTGTTCTTGTCCTGTCTTTGGCTTGAAGATAATCCTAAAGAGTAGAATAAAGATAATAATAAAGATGAGATAATAAAGACTAATTCGACGACATCAGCAACAATACAAGATAAATATCAAAAGTACCCCCCTCGATGCTTTTTGGTACCAGGGACACGGCAGATTAATGAGTTTACAGCTTCAGACAGCGGGAGCGTCGGAGGACATTTCTACTTTAGGGTTGTGGAGTCACCGTCGGAGAAGACATGAGCTCCAAATATGAGACCTAATCAGAATGTTTCCTTACAGTAACTTGGATTCCTCTGCTTCCTCTGTGCCTTCTACACCTTGGAAAAATCAAAGAGGGAGTTTGGCTTATCTGAAGCTATGGTCCTTCTATGTGATTCTTGCTGTTTTTCCGAGGTCGTACCTTCATTGTTGAATGAAGTCGCTTTGAATAAAAGCGTCAGCTAGATAAACTACATGACATCATGACTTTGGGTAAACATAAACGCTGACGTTCTTAAGCCAAGTGGCGTGTTATCTGTACGATGTACTGTATGTCTACGGTGTATACACATACACACCACTTGGCGTGTTATCGTGAGAAGAAAGCGACGGTTGAGTTTAGGAAATGTGACGCAGATGGGTTAAGGAAGAGAGGAACGGGGTTGGCTTTAATGAAAAAAGAATCCGACGGTTGAGTTTATGAAACGTGGCGCGCGGGACACGATCCCCGGTCTCCTGGGTGAAAGCCCGGTGTTTTATCCATCAGCCCCCCCAAACAACTCCATAGGTGGATTTTCACCCGTTCCCAGTACTCGCTATGGTGTAAATTCACACACTATCGCCGGTTAATGTAAGTCAATGGAGGCCAAACGGCGTTGATATACCTTAAAAGTGAGTAAGCGTCTTGATAACAAGCCAATAATAGTCTGAAATAAAATGTACAGACTCTGACAAGTTTTAATCTAATGGTGAATGTAGAACCCAGCTAATGTTATATTATTTGGTCAAATTTGCAGGCTGACATTGTTTGTAGAGCTACAAACACATATGTTCATTATTGATTGATGTGGTGTTAATTTTTCCCCAAGAATCAGTGAAGTGTTGAGTCTGTAAGAGGACCAAAATGCTGAGTTTCCATTATTACACTGTCTCAGTTTGAAATAATCTGGCTTTGAGCTCACTGCAAGGAATTATCATTTAACGCTGCTCTATTGCTCTTTCTAAGTCAGAAACTCGAAATCCAGAATTTTCAACGTATCTGGAACCCAACAGGACCGCTATCAGAGCCAGGACTGATGTGATTGGATCACAAAGTTGTGGCCCTAATGGACGGAGCCTTCATTTTGTGCACTGCACTGCGAATGAAAAGAAATGGACTGTGTGGAAATGGACCTTCACTCCTCCTGATTCAGTTACTATAATTAATCCACTTGAAGAACAAAGCAACCTGAGTGTCTTTGTGTGACTTAAATGCACACTACTGCAGGTTTATTCCATCTGCTAAATGCAATTATTGCATAAACAATACAACACTAAAACAGGCCGTTACAAACCACGCAGATAATTGGTTGGCAATGAATTATTTACCTATCATGTAAACCGGAGCAGCACAGGAGCTTCTATCTGCTGCTAGTGGAGGGAGACACCTGGATGATTTCTGGGAGCATGTGTCCACAGATGGCGGGACATCCGAAACGGAGAAACGTGGACCATTCGTACATATAGCTACGTCACTGAATGCTGCTGTACCATAAAACACAAGGTTTCCAGCAGGGGAAAGGAGTTTAATGTCCTGGAAAGGGCTGTCCTCGACTAAAGAAATTCTTAGTTGACTAACACTTACATAATTTTGTCGACTAATCGATTAGTTGATTTAATCGACAGAGCTGTGCATTTTGTGGGGTGGTTGCGACAAGAAAAGCACAACATAAATGTAGTTAATTAACCGTCTTTAAAACTGAGTTTCTACACAATTAATCCTGCAAAAGCACCACTTTAAATCTTTTGCTCACCAGAAATGTGTTCTTGGAAATGAGTAATTAAGCATGAATAAGCATAAAAAATGACTTATCAACTAAAGAAATCTTAGTCGACTAATACCAAAACCACAGATTGGTCAACTAATTAACTAAGAGGGGACGGCCCTCGTCCTGGGGATGAGATGTAAAGGTTCATTATGTAACTTTTCCCTCTTTGGTCCCCCTACAGGTTGTCTACTTGGAACTGCATCTGAAGCGACCGTCCCCTCACGGTGCTCTGTACCCGGCTCAAAGTCCACTTTTCTCGGCTAAATGTAAAGACCGCTAAACTTGACCGCTACGCTATGTGACGAGTCCTCACGTGACCGGCCAGCGTCGCCTAATTTGGTGGGGGTATTGTACGAATCGGTGTGCATAAGTTTGCGTCAGATCTCAGTCAACAATCTACAGCCTCCAAAATGACCATGAAGTTGAATCAACACTAAAACAATCCCAAGAAAATGTAACCGATGTCCCCCAAAATGACTCATGAAATACTGACAATGGCACTGATAGCCAGTGCTAGACATCAACGTAATGTTTTCCATACATTAACACACTGTGGCGTACAGTAGGGCCGGGCCTTTCAGTGTAGCAGGATATCTGCCAGCAACTATGAATCAGAAGCCTATGTGTGTGTGTGTGTGTGTGTGTGTGTGTGTGTGTGTGTGTGTGTGTGTGTGTGTCTTTAAAATATCCCAAGAACCATTCATCCAATCTGCTTTACACTTAGATTCTGGGTACCCAATGAACTTGGTGTTTGGAATTTGGAGAAGTTTGGCCAGCGTTGGATATTATTAATTAATATGTGAGTTATGTCAGAGATGGTTCTTAAGAAAGCTCCAAGCACCAATACAGGAGGCCAAGCAACCGGCCCAGTACAAACTAGTGAAAACAAAATATGCACCAATGTGTGATGGGGTGGGTGTGTGTGTGTGTGTGTGTGTGTGTGTGTGTGTGTGTGTGTGTGTGTGTGTGACAGTGCACCATCACTGCTCTGCCTCTTCTGCAGAGAGTAGCTTCAGCAGATGGAATTAAAGAGACAAGAAAAAAATCACAAGGGCCCATTATCACGGAGCCCTCTCTGCCTGACAACAAGGATTAAAGGAACACTAACACCACCACCATCATCATCATCATCATCATCATCAGCATCATCATCACCGTCATCATGATCATGAGAGCAGCATCTCTCCCAGCATTCAGCAAAGCCGCATCCACCAGAAACAGCCGCACGTATCACGCATTTCTCCACTTCCCATTTCCCGCATCGGCCCATTCACAACAGCGCGGATGCCAAGAAGAAAAATAAATAATAATAATAATTATAATACATTTAAAAAACAAAACAAGCCAACAGGATGTCAGCGAGCCAGGCGCGGTGATGCTGGGAGTCCTGACAGCATCATCCGCATCTGGAGGGTTTCAGAGAGGCGGCTTTCACTAACCTGTCTGTCCTTTCCCCAGCGTCTTCTCCAAGCGGTACGGTCCCACATAGTTGGCGTAATGCCCGCTGTCCTTGGCCGACGACATTTTATTTGGCTTGTAATGACTCGCGCGGGTTGTTTCTGTGTTGCGGGTGTCCGTGCGGGACGCGTTTCTGTTGAAGCGCAAATCCGCGGCGCGGTGGAGTTCGCCTGGGTCGGCGAGTCCTCTTTCTGGCTGCTGGTCGCTGCAATGTTCGTCTCCCCGCGCGCGCGCGCGCGTGTTTGTAAATGAGTGTGCGCGCGTATGTGTCCCCGGTCCGATGCTCGGAGTCCTCCGCGGGTTCCGTCCTCACTGCAGCTCAAATTGCGGTTCCACGCCCGGGAGTCATGGTTGGGTTGGTGCCGGAGGAGCGACGCGCTGCAGCCCCGTTGGGTGTGATCTGATGCTGGGACGCAGCACCGACTGCTGCTGCCTGGCTCCTGGAGCCTGTGTCAGCAAACACTCGGTGGGAACGGACACTTCCGGCTGGCCCTTTCAAAATAGAGTCTGCACGGCAGGCCGCTGCTGTTTTGTTTTAACAAGCCATGAAGAAGAATTTCTATCTATAATGTATCACTCTCTATCTATCTATCTATCTATCTATCTATCTATCTATCTATCTATCTATCTATAACTCTACCCATCCATCCATCCATCCATCTATCTATGTTGCACTTATTTTAAAAATGTATTTGTTTTTTAAGGCTGTAATTTACAATTAAACAATTTTCAGAAAAGATTAATCTAATTATGTTTTAATGAATCGGTTGCTTTATAAAAATGTAAGACAATGAAAAAGATGAACATCACAATTTACAGTTTCCTACTCTTATTTTTGCATTACCTTTGGCTGTGAGCAACTACAACTTTACCAATTTTACCTGAAGGGATCAATGAAGTATTCATATTTTTAATCAGATCACTTGAATTATCAAAACAGTAGTTGATCAACCATTTCAACATGACTTTAATGATGCTGTTTCAAGCCTTTTTCTAAGTTTCGAAGAATGAAAAAAGGAAATATTTTAAACCACAGGGAGCAAAATTGCAGCAATCCTTTGCAAAAGGCAGACTGGCACCTTAGAGGTCCAATGTGTAGGAATTTCTCCCGTCTAACGTTAAGATCAAATATCCCAATCAACCCTCTCACATCATGCAGTTTAACGGATGTCTCACAGATACGGTGGCCTTCAGGCTCCAAAAAGCCGTCTCTTGCTCTTTTCTATGTAAGAAGAAGACTCCTGTTCCTGAAATATGGATGTTGAATACTTGTGGTCCTCCATGTTTCCTTCTTCAAACTTGTCATGTGACAGTAAAAACGTGAAAGGCGGAGCAGTACGTCCTGTATGTCCCTCACCGGCTACCGTATTTCAAGATGGAGCATGAATATGGAGCGTCTACCCCGGTTAATGCAAATGGAATGTAAACTGTATGTAGAAAATAGATGGTGGTGGTATATATTCATTAAAAAAAGGACAAGCAACACCAATTTTCATAATAAACCACTAAACATGTTGGACACTGGACCTTTAAATTGAAATGGAAATCATTATTTTTATTGAAATGTTAAAATAAACATGTTATTGCTATTATTCAAAGCTGCATGTCATTTTCTTTTAAATGAGTGTCAGTGAGGGTTGATGATTTGATTTGCTGTTTTCTGTTGTCTAAGAATTATGGTTTTATTCTGAAGGTCCCTTTGCCTAACTTCCGCTGTCATTTCTGCTTGACGCGGCCGTTTTAATTAGAGAACACGCATGCGCACACTGCTTGCATCGCAGGGGTTGATGATTGAATTCGGGTCGAGGTGGCAGCGGGAGATGAGAGGCTGCCACTATCTAAGTCTATAAATATCCCAAATACAGTGCAAAATAAAAACACATTAAAGGCCACAGAGACCCAGAAATGTCCCAGGATGCACTGAGGAGACAATCTGTACTTTCGGATTTCACATTAGCAGAAATAAATTGATAAATATCCAATTTATATGCACATTTCTGATCTCTTGATTGATTTCTAGAAAAGCTCTGCTCACTCGATCCATTCAGCCAGACTCAGTTATTAACTGGAGACAGAGAATCATTACATGTCACCGTGTGTGGTGCACTGTAGCTCACTGTCATCGTGTGTGTGGTGTGTGTGTGTGTGTGTGTGTGGTGTGTGTGTGTGTGTGTGTGTGTGTGTTGTGTGTTGATATGGTAGCATGGCAGGGTGGGGTGGGGTGGGGGTGGGGGGGGACATGTTCCACGCTGGGACACTTTCACTTGATTAAACCAGCGGTTGGTGACAACGACCATCTATCTGTCTCATCGGTCCTTCTCACAACAAAAGCCTTTTGACCCAGCCGCTCGGTGGCAGATGGACCCCCCCCCTCCCCTCTCTCCCCTCCCCTCCCCCTCCCTCCTCTCTCCCCCCTCCCTCCCTTCCCTCCCCCAGTCCTTCTGCCTCTCTCGTCCTTATCTACCCCCCTCACCCACCCACCCTCCTGTCAAATCCCGGTCTCTAACAAAGACAGGGGAGGGGGGGTACCTCCAATTTCACCAAGTCAGACCCAATCGCCACGGGACAGCTTTCCCCAAAGTACTTCCTGTTAATTAATGTAACACCCAGCCCCCCCCCCCCCACCGTCTCCACCCTCCAGAGGTTGTGACCCCCGTCCGCAGATCGATGATAACGTTTCTCTCAGATTTATGCCCCTCTGCAGCCTGCTGCTGATCCCCTGGTGCCTGTAATGCTGTCACACAGCTGCAGACGCCACCGCGGCTGCCAAACCGCACCGTCCTAACCACCTCGATGTGGACTCATCTGCCCAAATCAGCCGGGGTGTGAGGAGAGGGCGCACGCCTGGTGTCTGCGTCAACATGTCTCTTTTACCACAACAGCTGTGTGTGTTTTACGGTGCAGAAGGGAGAAGACCACAGGTTCATCACTGAGGAGAAATGTAACGGTTTTTAAACCTTGTGTTGTCTTCCCGTCAAAATTCAACAAGTCAACACTTTTGTTGACGCTTTTTAATCAATGTTTTTAACTTTTCTCTTTTTAAATAGTTACTATAGTTACTATGTACTTATTAACTTTAGTTTTACAGTTATTTTTGGAATTTATGGTCAATAAACCTCATTTATAGGAAATTAGTTTGAGTTGGAAAAGCAGAAATTAGGAATTATTTAGACTAAAATTAAAGGAATGGATGTTGATGATAATCACAGACTGGAATATGTCAACTTTTACTCAACACTATTTCAACAACACTTCACTTTGTTTTACAATGCTATAAAATATAATAAGACCCAAAATTAATGAAAGTAGAGATTTGTACTTGGCAAAGAGCGTTGGAATCAATCATGTTATTTTGGGGAATTAAAAAAAACATTGTATAGACAAACATAGCACACATGAGGACAACATGAGGACACATGAGGACAACTGAGGTAACATGAAACACACTGGCAACATGAGGACAACATGAAGACAACATGAGAAAACAAGGAACATGAACACATGAATACAACATGAGGACAACATGAGGACAACATGAGACAACATGAAACAACATGGAAACATGAGACAACATAGGACACATGAGGAAACATAAAACGAACAATGAGACACATGAGACAACATGAGGACAACATGAGGACACATGAGACACATAGACAACTAAAACAACATGAGGGCAACATGAGGACAACATGAAGACAACATGAGGACAACATGATGACAACATGAGGACAACATGAAGACAACATGAAGACACCATGAGGGCAACATGAGGCCAACATGAAGACAACATGAGGACAACATGAAGACAACACAAGGGTTTATGTCATACAAAGAGTGTGTTTTATGACCTTCGTATCAAATTACTTCTTTTTGTATTCCCAGAATCTACTTCATAAAATGCATTCTGGGCTTCATCCACACTGTGTTTTGGTTTAAAAGCCCCTAAAATGGAGACATTTGGAACGCTGCTCCGGGCTTGCTTTGTAGTCTGGACCTTGTGGATGTGACGAAGCCCGTGAGTCAGTCTTATCAGTTAGGTAGCTTACAGACCTTTACGTAACAAATCCACTTTGTCCTCGCTCCAAGATAGTGAATCCCTACTCTTACTCTAAGCGTTGTTGTTGTTTCTCCAAAGTATTTTCTGTATTTTCAATTTATGATTTTCCCATATTGTTAAAGAAATGGACAAAGCGACGCTGTAGACTTCCAACAGAGACCGGTGAAGTCCATTAGAAGCTCTTTCCCGGTGATGCTGAGCGTTACTGAGCAGCCTCCAACTGAGCTGGACGATGTAGATGTGACGAGAGCAACCTGTCTGAAAGCTGTAAGTCTTCTGGTAGCTGTGCAAGAGAAATCTCAATCATTCCCAGTCAGCAGAGACAGAGAGCGTGAGTATGAGCCGTCCACGAGAGTAGGAACAACTTTTGTTAAGTATTCTGATTAATTATTTTGTCATTTTGACTGTATCCCTCCACGTCCCCCCGAATGCCTGCAAGCTTCTCCTGACTATATGGTAATTTAACTATTGTGCGACAGTAAGTCGATTGCTTATAACACAATTGTTAGCCTAATTTTTTATAAAAAACCCTGCTATGGAGACATAACGTGAGCTACAAGGTAATGGAGCCTTTTATACATTGTAATAGAGTCTTTAAACTCTTCAGATGTAAAGTTATTTGCTGTCAAAGTGACGCAAAAATGAATGTGAGTCAATGGGATGCTAACAGCAGGTGATGGCTTGTTAGCCTCAGACTCTCCCCGTAGGAGGGACACTTTCCGGACACTCCCTTACCCCCTTGGATTTTCCACCGATGAATAACGTCAGACAGTCTGCATCTTGTTTACACCGACACGCACATGCCCAGAGTGTGTGGTCATAACTATATTTGAAGGCTGATTGAAATCTGACGATTTGAGACCAGATAATTAAAAGGTGTAAATACATTCTGTTTCTCCGAGACGCGGCGCGTATGTAAGCTTTACTCCCCCATGTGTAATTAGGGGAGTAGCTGTCTGGCTGATCTGTCCCCTGTGATAATGGCTTTAAGTTTGTGAAAAGCACTTTATAAATTCAACTTATTATTATTATAAAGTAACATTGAATATAGTTGTCGTTCTCCCTGTCTCTTTAAGGTAAAGGTACTTTATTGTAACATACGCAAACATGTTGCAAAATTCATTCTCTTCATTTAATCCATCCCACAAGAGAGCAGTGGGCAGCCATTTACAGCACCCGGGGACCAGCTCCAGATCTGAGCCAGTGCCTTGATCAAGGGCACTGACCGGAGAACGTAGTGCTGTCAATGGTGCGGAAACCAGAGAATCCGGAGGAAAACCCACGCAGACATGGGGAGAACATACAAACTCCACACAGAAAGATTCAAACACAAAACCTTCATTTACTTTGGTGCCTTAGTGGCCACCAAGGCACGTCTTTTATATATATATATATATATATATATATATATATATATATAAGATCAGTCCCAGATGCAAAGGCCACACGTTTGGTTCCGACGTGCTACACTTTCCTGCTTGTCATTCCCCTTCTCTCTCTCCCCTTTTATGTCTAAGCTGTCACTAACAAAGGCCTGAATGCCCCAAAAATTATCCTTTAAATAAAAACCCTAACCCTAAATCTGCATTTGCTTCTTCTCTGAAAGTAAATGACTGATCGCTGCAACGCTATTGAGATGAATGATTTCAGTCCAAACTTTCTCTGGTTTATCTGCAGGTCTGATGTCGGTTTTTCTTTCAGTCTTGGTTCCTCCACCCTCCTCCCTGCTGACATAATGAGCTGTGTCTGAGGAAGTCATTATCGCCAGAAACAAACACAATACATCTGTTTTACCCACTGAAAAACGATGAACACACACACACACACACACACACACACACACACACACACACACACACGCAGAGACACACACACACACACACGCAGAGACACACACACACATTAAGCTCTCAAAAGAAAGTGTTATCAGACTTAGCGTTTTATTAGGAGGCGCAGTGGAATTGCAACATAATTTCCTCTTCTTAATATGTTTATGTAAATGTTTTTTGCGTGTGGGAGTAAGTGTGTACTTAAAACTGGTGACGCACATTTCTACGTCACCGGATAAAGAAGGAGATATAAATATTGTAGGAACGGGCCACAGAATGCACCCTTCACATTTCAAGACATTTCTTGAAAAAGAAGCTTAGCCTGCAGTCTATTTCTGCATTAGTCAGCTCTATTGTGGCTGTCTTGCCAACGGAGCAGGAAAACACACACACACACACACACACACACACACACACACACACACACACACACTCCTATATTTCAAGCCAAATAAGCCAAACGAGAGAACATCTCTTCTGACAACTGACTGATAACGAGTGAATCATTGGGATGGAACGGGGACAGATGTGAAGAAAGTTCAGCAGCAGTTCATAAAGGAAATGTCTTAAATGTTTGTCAGAGAAGTCACGGCGTTGCTCGTAGTGTTTCGGAACAGCACATCAATCAGTGAAATGCATAGACGGCTCAGTTGATTTGAATATATTTTCCATCAACAGAGAACTGATGAGGCTCAGGATTTCCGCTGAAAGATGGAGTGTGACTCTTTCGGTCGTTTTGTTTCGGCGTCAGCTCTACATGTGCACAAGTGTTTTCTAATTAACGCTCAGTGGCTCCTTTATAGCAAATTACATCTTGTTTGAACGTTGTTTTGCACTAATTTAATATGAGTACAGACATAATTTGGGACATAAACATACAAATGCATTCAGAGTATCACTGGAACAGCAGCAGTGCCTAGAAATACAATAAGAAATATATTTAACACATTTAGAAATATCCCATCTTTAGCAATATTTTATGGAAGATTTTTCCTAGAATGTTGTTTTCACCTGTGTCTAATAACCCTTAGCCTGTTTTCTGAAATATAGTGTGATTCCTTTGATATCCCTGTTTCCGTCCTGTTGCAAAATACTAATTTCAGAAATTTAAAAAATAAAATAATACTGTAGTACTGTAAGGTGGGGGTGTGGCCCTGACCAACTGCCATGCTTTGGTTGTTTGAAAGCCATGATGTCTCTCTCTCTCATGGGGGGGGGGGCAAGTTCTCTGGGCAGGCAAAGCAGAGAAAGAGGAGGTAACCTTGCCCCTTATGACCTCATAAGAGGAAGATTCCAAATCGGCCAAGAGAGAGAGAGATACATTATGGCTACCCAGCCTCCACCCTGCCCCCCCCCTCCTCAAAACCTACAGACTCAGAAATGGCACATACTTAGGAAAGCTCATTGTGGGACTGGCTCTAGAGGCTGAATTCTGCACCAAGGCTGATTTGGGAAAGAGACTTCAGATACCGTTTAGACCACTAAGGTCCTATAAAGAGACTT
>NC_045733.1:23094033-23171991 GCF_008692095.1 Etheostoma spectabile | reverse complement strand
AAAACCAAGGCTACATTGACACTTTTTCAGGCTAGTAAAGGCATGTCTTCTATTTTCAGAAGGAATATCTTCTCTTTTCAGGCTACTCTAAATAGGACGTCTGACGTTTGCCAGCTCATTCCAAGTCTGGTGGGGAATCACCTATCCAGTGTTCTCTCAGGTAATTTCAGAGCATTCTGATGTACGGTTTTTTAAATTAAGGCCTTGAAACCAAGGCTACATTGACACTTTTCAGGCTAGTAAAGGCATTCTTCTCTTTTTCAGGCTACTCTAAATAGAAATCCTGACGTTTTCCAGGTTAATTCCAAGTCTAGAGGAGACATCACCCATCCAGTGTGTCTCTCACATAATTCAGAGCATTCTGATGTACGGTTTTAAAATTAAGGCTTGAAACCAAGGCTACATTGACACTTTTTCAGGCTAGTAAAGGCATATTCTTCTCTTTTTCAGGCTACTCTAAATAGAAATCCTGACGTTTTTCCAGGTTCATTCCAAGTCTGGAGGAGACATCACCCATCCAGTTGTCTCTCACATAATTTCAGAGCATTCTGATGTACGGTTTTAAAATTAGGGCCTTAAAAACAAGGCTATATGACACTTTTTCAGGCTAGTAAAGGCATATTCTTCTCTTTTTCAGAAGGAATATTCTTCTCTTTTCAGGCTACTCTAAATAGGACGCTGACGTTTTGCCAGCTTCATTCCAAGTCTGGTGGGGACATCACCTATCCAGTGTTTCTCTCAGGTAATTTCAGAGCATTCTGATGTACGGTTTTAAAATTAAGGCTTGAAACCAAGGCTACATTGACACTTTTCAGGCTAGTAAAGGCATATTCTTCTCTTTTTCAGGCTACTCTAAATAGAAATCCTGACGTTTTGCCAGGTTAATTCCAAGTCTAGAGGAGACATCACCCATCCAGTGTGTCTCTCACATAATTTCAGAGCATTCTGATGTACGGTTTTAAAATTAGGGCCTTAAAAACAAGGCTATATGACACTTTTTCAGGCTAGTAAAGGCATATTCTCTCTTTTCAGAAGGAAATTCTTCTTTTTCAGGCTACTCTAAATAGGATCCTGACGTTTGCCAGCTTCATTCCAAGTCTGTGGGGACATCACCTATCCAGTGTCTCTCAGGTAATTTCAGAGCATTCTGATGTACGGTTTTAAAATTAAGGCCTTGAAACCAAGGCTACATGACACTTTTTCAGGCTAGTAAAGGCATATTCTTCTCTTTTTCAGGCTACTCTAAATAGGACGTCTGACGTTTGCCAGCTTCATTCCAAGTCTGGTGGGGACATCACCTATCCAGTGTTCTCTCAGGTAATTTCAGAGCATTCTGATGTACGGTTTTAAAATTAAGGCCTTGAAACCAAGGCTACATTGACACTTTTTCAGGCTAGTAAAGGCATATTCTTCTCTTTTCAGGCTACTCTAAATAGAAATCCTGACGTTTTCCAGGTTAATTCCAAGTCTAGAGAGACCACCCATCCAGTGTGTCTCTCAGGTAATTTCAGAGCATTCTGATGTACGGTTTTAAAATTAGGGCCTTAAAAACAAGGCTATATTGACACTTTTTCAGGCTAGTAAAGGCATATTCTTCTCTTTTTCAGAAGGAATATTCTTCTCTTTTTCAGGCTACTCTAAATAGGAATCTGACGTTTTGCCAGCTTCATTCCAAGTCTGGTGGGACATCACCTATCCAGTGTTTCTCTCAGGTAATTTCAGAGCATTCTGATGTACGGTTTTAAAATTAAGGCCTTGAAACCAAGGCTACATTGACACTTTTTCAGGCTAGTAAAGGCATATCTTCTCTTTTTCAGGCTACTCTAAATAGGACGTCTGACGTTTTGCCAGCTTCATTCCAAGTCTGGTGGGGACATCACCTATCCAGGGTTTCTCTCAGGTAATTTCAGAGCATTCTGATGTACGGTTTTAAAATTAAGGCCTTGAAACCAAGGCTATATTGACACTTTTTCAGGCTAGTAAAGGCATATTCTTCTCTTTTTCAGGCTACTCTAAATAGAAATCTGACGTTTTGCCAGCTTCATTCCAAGTCTGTGGGGACATCACCTATCCAGTGTTTCTCTCAGGTAATTTCAGAGCATTCTGATGTACGGTTTTAAAATTAAGGCCTTGAAACCAAGGCTACATTGACACTTTTCAGGCTAGTAAAGGCATATTCTTCTCTTTTTCAGGCTACTCTAAATAGAAATCCTGACGTTTTTCCAGGTTATTCCAAGTCTAGAGGAGACATCACCATCCAGTGTGTCTCTCACATAATTTCAGAGCATTCTGATGTACGGTTTTAAAATAGGGCCTTAAAACAAGGCTATATTGACACTTTTTCAGGCTAGTAAAGGCATATTCTTCTCTTTTTCAGGCTACTCTAAATAGACGTCTGACGTTTTGCCAGCTTCATTCCAAGTCTGGTGGGGACATCACCTATCCAGTGTTTCTCTCAGGTAATTTCAGAGCATTCTGATGTACGGTTTTAAAATTAAGGCCTTGAAACCAAGGCTACATTGACACTTTTTCAGGCTAGTAAAGGCATATTCTTCTCTTTTTCAGGCTACTCTAAATAGGACGTCTGACGTTTTGCCAGCTTCATTCCAAGTCTGGTGGGGACATCACCTATCCAGTGTTTCTCTCAGGTAATTTCAGAGCATTCTGATGTACGGTTTTAAAATTAAGGCCTGAAACCAAGGCTACATTGACACTTTTCAGGCTAGTAAAGGCATATTCTTCTCTTTTTCAGGCTACTCTAAATAGAAATCCTGACGTTTTTCCAGCTTAATTCCAAGTCTGGAGGAGACATCACCCATCCAGTGTGTCTCTCACATAATTTCAGAGCATTCTGATGTACGGTTTTAAAATTAGGGCCTTAAAACCAAGGCTATATTGACACTTTTTCAGGCTAGTAAAGGCATATTCTTCTCTTTTTCAGGCTACTCTAAATAGGACGTCTGACGTTTTGCCAGCTTCATTCCAAGTCTGGTGGGGACATCACCTATCCAGTGTTTCTCTCAGGTAATTTCAGAGCATTCTGATGTACGGTTTTAAAATTAAGGCCTTGAAACCAAGGCTACATTGACACTTTTTCAGGCTAGTAAAGGCATATTCTTCTCTTTTTCAGGCTACTCTAAATAGGACGTCTGACGTTTTGCCAGCTTCATTCCAAGTCTGGTGGGGACATCACCTATCCAGTGTTTCTCTCAGGTAATTTCAGAGCATTCTGATGTACGGTTTTAAAATTAAGGCCTTGAAACCAAGGCTACATTGACACTTTTTCAGGCTAGTAAAGGCATATTCTTCTCTTTTTCAGGCTACTCTAATAGAAATCCTGACGTTTTTCCAGTTAATTCCAAGTCTAGAGGAGACATCACCCATCCAGTGTGTCTCTCACATAATTTCAGAGCATTCTGATGTACGTTTTAAAATTAGGGCCTTAAAACAAGGCTATATTGACACTTTTTCAGGCTAGTAAAGGCATATTCTTCTCTTTTTCAGAAGGAATATTCTTCTCTTTTTCAGGCTACTCTAAATAGGACGTCTGACGTTTTGCCAGCTTCATTCCAAGTCTGGTGGGGACATCACCTATCCAGTGTTTCTCTCAGGTAATTTCAGAGCATTCTGATGTACGGTTTTAAAATTAAGGCCTTGAAACCAAGGCTACATTGACACTTTTTCAGGCTAGTAAAGGCATATTCTTCTCTTTTTCAGGCTACTCTAAATAGGACGTCTGACGTTTTGCCAGCTTCATTCCAAGTCTGGTGGGGACATCACCTATCCAGGGTTTCTCTCAGGTAATTTCAGAGCATTCTGATGTACGGTTTTAAAATTAAGGCCTTGAAACCAAGGCTACATTGACACTTTTTCAGGCTAGTAAAGGCATATTCTTCTCTTTTTCAGGCTACTCTAAATAGAAATCCTGACGTTTTTCCAGGTTAATTCCAAGTCTGGAGGAGACATCACCATCCAGTGTGTCTCTCACATAATTTCAGAGCATTCTGATGTACGGTTTTAAAATTAGGGCCTTAAAACAAGGCTATATTGACACTTTTTCAGGCTAGTAAAGGCATATTCTTCTCTTTTTCAGAAGGAATATTCTTCTCTTTTTCAGGCTACTCTAAATAGGACGTCTGACGTTTTGCCAGCTTCATTCCAAGTCTGGTGGGACATCACCTATCCAGTGTTTCTCTCAGGTAATTTCAGAGCATTCTGATGTACGGTTTTAAAATTAAGGCCTTGAAACCAAGGCTACATTGACACTTTTTCAGGCTAGTAAAGGCATATTCTTCTCTTTTTCAGGCTACTCTAAATAGGACGTCTGACGTTTTGCCAGCTTCATTCCAAGTCTGGTGGGGACATCACCTATCCAGTGTTTCTCTCAGGTAATTTCAGAGCATTCTGATGTACGGTTTTAAAATTAAGGCCTTGAAACCAAGGCTACATTGACACTTTTTCAGGCTAGTAAAGGCATATTCTTCTCTTTTTCAGGCTACTCTAAATAGAAATCCTGACGTTTTTCCAGGTTAATTCCAAGTCTAGAGGAGACATCACCCATCCAGTGTGTCTCTCACATAATTTCAGAGCATTCTGATGTACGGTTTTAAAATTAGGGCCTTAAAAACAAGGCTATATTGACACTTTTTCAGGCTAGTAAAGGCATATTCTTCTCTTTTTCAGAAGGATATTCTTCTCTTTTTCAGGCTACTCTAAATGACGTCTGACGTTTTGCCAGCTTCATTCCAAGTCTGGTGGGGACATCACCTATCCAGTGTTTCTCTCAGGTAATTTCAGAGCATTCTGATGTACGGTTTTAAAATTAAGGCCTTGAAACCAAGGCTACATTGACACTTTTTCAGGCTAGTAAAGGCATATTCTTCTCTTTTTTCAGGCTACTCTAAATAGACGTCTGACGTTTTGCCAGCTTCATTCCAAGTCTGGTGGGGACATCACCTATCCAGTGGTTTCTCTCAGGTAATTTCAGAGCATTCTGATGTACGGTTTTAAAATTAAGGCCTTGAAACCAAGGCTATATTGACACTTTTTCAGGCTAGTAAAGGCATATTCTTCTCTTTTTCAGGCTACTCTAAATAGGAATCCTGACGTTATGCCAGCTTCATTCCAAGTCTGGTGGGGACATCACCTATCCAGTTTTTCTCTCAGGTAATTTCAGAGCATTCTGATGTACGGTTTTAAAATTAAGGCCTTGAAACCAAGGCTATATTGACACTTTTTCAGGCTAGTAAAGGCATTCTCTCTCTCTTTTTCAGAAGGATATTCTTCTCTTTTTCAGGCTACTCTAAATAGGAATCCTGACGTTATGCCAGCTTCATTCCAAGTCTGGTGGAGACATCACCTATCCAGTGTGTCTCTCAGATAATTTCAGAGCATTCTGATGTACGGTTTTAAAATTAGGCCTTAAAACCAAGGCTATATTGACACTTTTTCAGGCTAGTAAAGGCATATTCTTCTCTTTTTCATTCTTCTCTTTTTCAGAAGGCATATTCTTCTCTTTTTCAGGCTACTCTAAATAGGAATCCTGACGTTATGCCAGCTTCATTCCAAGTCTGGTGGGGACATCACCTATCCAGTGTGTCTCTCAGGTAATTCAGAGCATTCTGATGTACGGTTTTAAAATTAAGGCCTTGAAACCAAGGCTATATTGACACTTTTTCAGGCTAGTAAAGGCATATTCTTCTCTTTTTCAGGCTACTCTAAATAGGAATCCTGACGTTATGCCAGCTTCATTCCAAGTCTGGAGGAGACATCACCTATCCAGTGTGTCTCTCACATAATTTCAGAGCATTCTGATGTACGGTTTTAAAATTAGGCCTTGAAACCAAGGCTATATTGACACTTTTTCAGGCTAGTAAAGGCATATTCTTCTCTTTTTCAGGCTACTCTAAATAGGAATCCTGACGTTATGCCAGCTTCATTCCAAGTCTGGAGGAGACATCACCTATCCAGTGTGTCTCTCACATAATTTCAGAGCATTCTGATGTACGGTTTTAAAATTAGGGCCTTAAAAACAAGGCTACATTGACACTTTTTCAGGCTAGTAAAGGCATATTCTTCTCTTTTTCAGGCTACTCTAAATAGAAATCCTTACGTTTTTCCAGGTTAATTCCAAGTCTAGAGGAGACATCACCCATCCAGTGTGTCTCTCAGGTAACTTCAGAGCATTCTGATGTACGGTTTTAAAATTAAAGCCTTGAAACCAAGGCTATATTAACACTTTTTCAGGCTAGTAAAGGCATTCTCTTCTCTTTTTCAGAAGGCATATTCTTCTCTTTTTCAGGCTACTCTAAATAGGAATCCTGACGTTATGCCAGCTTCATTCAAAGTCTGGAGGAGACATCACCTATCCAGTGTGTCTCTCATATAATTTCAGAGCATTCTGATGTACGGTTTTAAAATTAGGCCCTTAAAACCAAGGCTATATTGACACTTTTTCAGGCTAGTAAAGGCATATTCTTCTCTTTTTCAGAAGGCATTCTCTTCTCTTTTTCAGAAGGCATATTCTTCTCTTTTTCAGGCTACTCTAAATAGGAATCCTGACGTTATGCCAGCTTCATTCCAAGTCTGGAGAAGACATCAACTATCCAGTGTGTCTCTCAGGTAATTTCAGAGCATTCTGATGTACGGTTGTAAAATTAAGGTCTTGAAACCAAGGCTATATTGACACTTTTTCAGGCTAGTAAAGGCATATTCTTCTCTTTTTCAGGCTACTCTAAATAGGAATCCTGACGTTATGCCAGCTTCATTCCAAGTCTGGAGGAGACATCACCTATCCAGTGTGTCTCTCACATAATTTCAGAGCATTCTGAAGTACGGTTTTAAAATTAAGGCCTTGAAACCAAGGCTATATTGACACTTTTTCAGGCTAGTAAAGGCATATTCTTCTCTTTTTCAGGCTACTCTAAATAGGAATCCTGACATTATGCCAGCTTCATTCCCAGTCTGGAGGAGACATCACCCATCCAGTGTGTCTCTCAGGTAATTTCAGAGCATTCTGATGTACGGTTTTAAAATTAAGGCCTTGAAACCAAGGCTACATTGACACTTTTTCAGGCTAGTAAAGGCATATTCTTCTCTTTTTCAGGCTACTCTAAATAGAAATCCTGACGTTTTTCCAGCTTAATTCCAAGTCTGGAGGAGACATCACCTATCCAGTGTGTCTCTCACATAATTTCAGAGCATTCTGATGTACGGTTTTAAAATTAGGGCCTTAAAACAAGGCTATATTGACACTTTTTCAGGCTAGTAAAGGCATATCTTCTCTTTTTCAGAAGGCATATTCTTCTCTTTTTCAGGCTACTCTAAATAGGAATCTGACGTTTTGCCAGCTTCATTCCAAGTCTGGTGGGGACATCACCTATCCAGTGTTTCTCTCAGGTAATTTCAGAGCATTCTGATGTACGGTTTTAAAATTAAGGCCTTGAAACCAAGGCTACATTGACACTTTTTCAGGCTAGTAAAGGCATATTCTTCTCTTTTTCAGGCTACTCTAAATAGGAATCCTGACGTTATTCCAGCTTCATTCCAAGTCTTGGGGACATCACCTATCCAGTGTTCTCTCAGGTAATTTCAGAGCATTCTGATGTACGGTTTTAAAATTAGGGCCTTAAAACAAGGCTATATTGACACTTTTCAGGCTAGTAAAGGCATATTCTTCTCTTTTTCAGAAGGATATTCTTCTCTTTTTCAGGCTACTCTAAATAGGAATCCTGACGTTTTGCCAGCTTCATTCCAAGTCTGGTGGGGACATCACCTATCCAGTGTTTCTCTCAGGTAATTTCAGAGCATTCTGATGTACGGTTTTAAAATTAAGGCCTTGAAACCAAGGCTATATTGACACTTTTTCAGGCTAGTAAAGGCATATTCTTCTCTTTCAGAAGGCATATTCTTCTCTTTTTCAGGCTACTCTAAATAGGAATCCTGACGTTATGCCAGCTTCATTCAAAGTCTGGAGGAGACATCACCTATCCAGTGTGTCTCTCATATAATTTCAGAGCATTCTGATGTACGGTTTTAAATTAGGGCCTTAAAACCAAGGCTATATTGACACTTTTTCAGGCTAGTAAAGGCATATTCTTCTCTTTTTCAGAAGGCATATTCTTCTCTTTCAGGATACTCTAAATAGGAACCCTGACGTTATGCCAGCTTCATTCCAAGTCTGGAGAAGACATCACCTATCCAGTGTGTCTCTCAGGTAATTTCAGAGCATTCTGATGTACGGTTTTAAAATTAAGGCCTTAAAACCAAGGCTATATTGACACTTTTTCAGGCTAGTAAAGGCATATTCTTCTCTTTTTCAGAAGGCATATTCTTCTCTTTTTCAGGCTACTCTAAATAGGACGTCTGACGTTTGCCAGCTTCATTCCAAGTCTGGTGGGGACATCACCTATCCAGTGTTTCTCTCAGGTAATTTCAGAGCATTCTGATGTACGGTTTTAAAATTAAGGCCTTGAAACCAAGGCTACATTGACACTTTTTCAGGCTAGTAAAGGCATATTCTTCTCTTTTTCAGGCTACTCTAAATAGGACGTCTGACGTTTGCCAGCTTCATTCCAAGTCTGGTGGGGACATCACCTATCCAGTGTTCTCTCAGGTAATTTCAGAGCATTCTGATGTACGGTTTTAAAATTAAGGCCTTGAAACCAAGGCTACATTGACACTTTTTCAGGCTAGAAAGGCATATTCTTCTCTTTTTCAGGCTACTCTAAATAGAAATCCTGACGTTTTTCCAGGTTCATTCCAAGTCTGGAGGAGACATCACCCATCCAGTGTGTCTCTCACATAATTTCAGAGCATTCTGATGTACGGTTTTAAAATTAGGGCCTTAAAAACAAGGCTATATTGACACTTTTTCAGGCTAGTAAAGGCATATTCTTCTCTTTTTCAGAAGGAATATTCTTCTCTTTTTCAGGCTACTCTTAATAGGACGTCTGACGTTTTGCCAGCTTCATTCCAAGTCTGGTGGGGACATCACCTATCCAGTGTTTCTCTCAGGTAATTTCAGAGCATTCTGATGTACGGTTTTAAAATTAAGGCCTTGAAACCAAGGCTACATTGACACTTTTTCAGGCTAGTAAAGGCATATTCTTCTCTTTTTCAGGCTACTCTAAATAGAAATCCTGACGTTTTGCCAGCTTCATTCCAAGTCTGAGGGACATCACCTATCCAGTGTGTCTCTCATAATTTCAGAGCATTCTGATGTACGGTTTTAAAATTAAGGCCTTAAACCAAGGCTATATTGACACTTTTTCAGGCTAGTAAAGGCATATTTTTCTCTTTTTCAGGCTACTCTAAATAGGCATCCTGACGTTATGCCAGCTTCATTCCAAGTCTGGTGGGGACATCACCTATCCAGTGTTTCTCTCAGGTAATTTCAGAGCATTCTGATGTACGGTTTTAAAATTAAGGCCTTGAAACCAAGGCTATATTGACACTTTTTCAGGCTAGTAAAGGCATATTCTTCTCTTTTTCAGGCTACTCTAAATAGAATCCTGACGTTATTCCAGCTTCATTCCAAGTCTGGAGGAGACATAACCTATCCAGTGTGTCTCTCATATAATTTCAGAGCATTCTGATGTACGGTTTTAAAATTAGGGCCTTAAAACCAAGGCTATATTGACACTTTTTCAGGCTAGTAAAGGCATATTCTTCTCTTTTTCAGAAGGCATATTCTTCTCTTTTTCAGGCTACTCTAAATAGGAATCCTGACGTTATGCCAGCTTCATTCAAAGTCTGGAGGAGACATCACCTATCCAGTGTGTCTCTCATATAATTTCAGAGCATTCTGATGTACGGTTTTAAAATTAGGCCCTTAAAACCAAGGCTATATTGACACTTTTTCAGGCTAGTAAAGGCATATTCTTCTCTTTTTCAGAAGGCATATTCTTCTCTTTTTCAGGATACTCTAAATAGGAATCCTGACGTTATGCCAGCTTCATTCCAAGTCTGGAGAAGACATCAACTATCCAGTGTGTCTCTCAGGTAATTTCAGAGCATTCTGATGTACGGTTTTAAAATTAAGGCCTTGAAACCAAGGCTACATTGACACTTTTTCAGGCTAGTAAAGGCATATTCTTCTCTTTTTCAGGCTACTCTAAATAGGACGTCTGACGTTTTGCCAGCTTCATTCCAAGTCTGGTGGGGACATCACCTATCCAGTGTTTCTCTCAGGTAATTTCAGAGCATTCTGATGTACGGTTTTAAAATTAAGGCCTTGAAACCAAGGCTACATTGACACTTTTTCAGGCTAGTAAAGGCATATTCTTCTCTTTTTTCAGGCTACTCTAAATAGGACGTCTGACGTTTTGCCAGCTTCATTCCAAGTCTGGTGGGGACATCACCTATCCAGTGTTTCTCTCAGGTAATTTCAGAGCATTCTGATGTACGGTTTAAATTAAGGCCTTGAAACCAAGGCTACATTGACACTTTTTCAGGCTAGTAAAGGCATATTCTTCTCTTTTTCAGGCTACTCTAAATAGAAATCCTGACGTTTTTCCAGGTTAATTCCAAGTCTAGAGGAGACATCACCCATCCAGTGTGTCTCTCACATAATTTCAGAGCATTCTGATGTACGGTTTTAAAATTAGGGCCTTAAAAACAAGGCTATATTGACACTTTTTCAGGCTAGTAAAGGCATATTCTTCTCTTTTTCAGAAGGAATATTCTTCTCTTTTTCAGGCTACTCTAAATAGGACGTCTGACGTTTTGCCAGCTTCATTCCAAGTCTGGTGGGGACATCACCTATCCAGTGTTTCTCTCAGGTAATTTCAGAGCATTCTGATGTACGGTTTTAAAATTAAGGCCTTGAAACCAAGGCTACATTGACACTTTTTCAGGCTAGTAAAGGCATATTCTTCTCTTTTTCAGGCTACTCTAAATAGAAATCCTGACGTTATTCCAGCTTAATTCCAAGTCTGGAGGAGACATCACCTATCCAGTGTGTCTCTCACATAATTTCAGAGCATTCTGATGTACGGTTTTAAAATTAAGGCCTTAAACCAAGGCTATATTGACACTTTTCAGGCTAGTAAAGGCATATTTTTCTCTTTTTCAGGCTACTCTAAAAAGGCATCCTGACGTCATGCCAGCTTCATTCCAAGTCTGGTGGGGACATCACCTATCCAGTGTTTCTCTCAGGTAACTTCAGAGCATTCTGATGTACGGTTTTAAAATAAGGCCTTGAAACCAAGGCTATATTGACACTTTTTCAGGCTAGTAAAGGCATATTCTTCTCTTTTTCAGGCTACTCTAAATAGAAATCCTGACGTTATTCCAGCTTCATTCCAAGTCTGGAGGAGACATCACCTATCCAGTGTGTCTCTCACATAATTTCAGAGCATTCTGATGTACGGTTTTAAAATTAGGGCCTTAAAACAAGGCTATATTGACACTTTTTCAGTAAAGCATATTCTTCTCTTTTTCAGAAGGTATATTCTTCTCTTTTTCAGAAGGCATATTCTTCTCTTTTTCAGGCTACTCTAATTAGGAATCCTGACGTTATGCCAGCTTCATTCCAAGTCTGGAGGAGACATCACCTATCCAGTGTGTCTCTCACATAATTTCAGAGCATTCTGATGTACGGTTTTAAAATTAGGGCCTTAAAACAAGGCTATATTGACACTTTTTCAGGCTAGTAAAGGCAATTCTTCTCTTTTTCAGAAGGCATATTCTTCTCTTTTTCAGGCTACTCTAAATAGGAATCCTGACGTTATGCCAGCTTCATTCCAAGTCTGGTGGGACATCACCTATCCAGTGTTTCTCTCAGGTAATTTCAGAGCATTCTGATGTACGGTTTTAAAATTAAGGCCTTGAAACCAAGGCTATATTGACACTTTTTCAGGCTAGTAAAGGCATATTCTTCTCTTTTTCAGGCTACTCTAAATAGAAATCCTGACGTTATTCCAGCTTCATTCCAAGTCTGGAGGAGACATCACCTATCCAGTGTGTCTCACATAATTTCAGAGCATTCTGATGTACGGTTTTAAAATTAGGGCCTTAAAACAAGGCTATATTGACACTTTTTCAGGCTAGTAAAGGCATATTCTTCTCTTTTTCAGTATATTCTTCTCTTTTTCAGAAGGCATATTCTTCTTTTTTCAGGCTACTCTAATTAGGAATCCTGACGTTATGCCAGCTTCATTCCAAGTCTGGAGTAGACATCACCTATCCAGTGTGTCTCTCACATAATTTCAGAGCATTCTGATGTACGGTTTTAAAATTAGGCCTTAAACCAAGGCTATATTGACACTTTTTCAGGCTAGTAAAGGCAATTCTTCTCTTTTTCAGAAGGCATATTCTTCTCTTTTTCAGGCTACTCTAAATAGGAATCCTGACGTTATGCCAGCTTCATTCCAAGTCTGGTGGGGACATCACCTATCCAGTGTTTCTCTCAGGTAATTTCAGAGCATTCTGATGTACGGTTTTAAAATTAAGGCCTTGAAACCAAGTCTATATTGACACTTTTTCAGGCTAGTAAAGGCATATTCTTCTCTTTTTCAGGCTACTCTAAATAGAAATCCTGACGTTATTCCAGCTTCATTCCAAGTCTGGAGGAGACATCACCTATCCAGTGTGTCTCTCACATAATTTCAGAGCATTCTGATGTACGGTTTTAAAATTAGGGCCTTAAACCAAGGCTATATTGACACTTTTTCAGGCTAGTAAAGGCATATTCTTCTCTTTTTCAGAAGTATATTCTTCTCTTTTTCAGGCTACTCTAAATAGGAATCCTGACGTTATGCCAGCTTCATTCCAAGTCTGGTGGGGACATCACCTATCCAGTGTTTCTCTCAGGTAATTTCAGAGCATTCTGATGTACGGTTTAAAATTAAGGCCTTGAAACCAAGGCTATATTGACACTTTTTCAGGCTAGTAAAGGCATATTCTTCTCTTTTTCAGGCCACTCTAAATAGAATCCTGACGTTATGCCAGCTTCATTCCAAGTCTGGTGGGGACATCACCTATCCAGTGTTTCTCTCAGGTAATTTCAGAGCATTCTGATGTACGGTTTTAAAATTAAGGCCTTGAAACCAAGGCTATATTGACACTTTTTCAGGCTAGTAAAGGCATATTCTTCTCTTTTTCAGGCTACTCTAAATAGAATCCTGACGTTATTCCAGCTTCATTCCAAGTCTGGAGGAGACATCACCTATCCAGTGTGTCTCTCACATAATTTCAGAGCATTCTGATGTACGGTTTTAAATTAGGGCCTTAAACTAAGGCTATATTGACACTTTTTCAGGCTAGTAAAGGCATATTCTTCTCTTTTTCAGAAGGTATATTCTTCTCTTTTTCAGGCTACTCTAAATGGAATCCTGACGTTATGCCAGCTTCATTCCAAGTCTGGTGGGGACATCGTCTATCCAGTGTTTCTCTCAGGTAATTTCAGAGCATTCTGATGTACGGTAGTAAAATTAAGGCCTTGAAACCAAGGCTACATTGACACTTTTTCAGGCTAGTAAAGGCATATTCTTCTCTTTTTCAGGCTACTCTAAATAGAAATCCTGACGTTATGCCCGCTTCATTCCAAGTCTGGTGGGGACATCGTCTATCCAGTGTGTCTCTCACATAATTTCAGAGCATTCCGATGTACGGTTTTAAAATTAGGGCCTTAAAACTAAGGCTATATTGACACTTTTTCAGGCTAGTAAAGACATATTCTTCTCTTTTTCAGAAGGTATATTCTTCTCTTTTTCAGGCTACTCTAAATTGGAATCCTGACGTTATGCCCGCTTCATTCCAAGTCTGGTGGGGACATCATCTATCCAGTGTTTCTCTCAGGTAATTTCAGAGCATTCTGATGTACGGTTTTAAAATTAAGGCCTTGAAACCAAGGCTACATTGACACTTTTTCAGGCTAGTAAAGGCATATTCTTCTCTTTTTCAGGCTACTCTAAATAGAAATCCTGACGTTATGCCAGCTTCATTCCAAGTCTGGTGGGGACATCATCTATCCAGTGTGTCTCTCACATAATTTCAGAGCATTCTGATGTACGGTTTTAAAATTAGGGCCTTAAAACTAAGGCTATATTGACACTTTTTCAGGCTAGTAAAGGCATATTCTTCTCTTTTTCAGAAGGTATATTCTTCTCTTTTTCAGGCTACTCTAAATTGGAATCCTGACGTTATGCCCGCTTCATTCCAAGTCTGGTGGGGACATCGTCTATCCAGTGTTTCTCTCAGGTAATTTCAGAGCATTCTGATGTACGGTAGTAAAATTAAGGCCTTGAAACCAAGGCTACATTGACACTTTTTCAGGCTAGTAAAGGCATATTCTTCTCTTTTTCAGGCTACTCTAAATAGAAATCCTGACGTTTTTCCAGGTTAATTCCAAGTCTAGAGGAGACATCACCTGTCCAGTGTGTCTCTCATATAATTTCAGAGCATTCTGATGTACGGTTTTAAAATTAGGCCCTTAAAACCAAGGCTATATTGACACTTTTTCAGGCTAGTAAAGGCATATTCTTCTCTTTTTCAGAAGGCATATTCTTCTCTTTTTCAGGATACTCTAAATAGGAATCCTGACGTTATGCCAGCTTCATTCCAAGTCTGGAGAAGACATCAACTATCCAGTGTGTCTCTCAGGTAATTTCAGAGCATTCTGATGTACGGTTGTAAAATTAAGGTCTTGAAACCAAGGCTATATTGACACTTTTTCAGGCTAGTAAAGGCATATTCTTCTCTTTTTCAGGCTACTCTAAATAGGAATCCTGACGTTATGCCAGCTTCATTCTGATGTACGGTTTTAAAATTAAGGCCTTGAAACCAAGGCTACATTGACACTTTTTCAGGCTAGTAAAGGCATATTCTTCTCTTTTTCAGGCTACTCTAAATAGAAATCCTGACGTTTTTCCAGGTTAATTCCAAGTCTAGAGGAGACATCACCTATCCAGTGTGTCTCTCACATAATTTCAGAGCATTCTGATGTACGGTTTTAAAATTAGGGCCTTAAAACCAAGGCTATATTGACACTTTGTCAGGCTAGTAAAGGCATATTCTTCTCTTTTTCAGAAGGCATATTCTTCTCTTTTCAGGATACTCTAAATAGGAACCCTGACGTTATGCCAGCTTCATTCCAAGTCTGGAGAAGACATCACCTATCCAGTGTGTCTCTCAGGTAATTTCAGAGCATTCTGATGTACGGTTGTAAAATTAACGCCTTGAAACCAAGGCTATATTGACACTTTTTCAGGCTAGTAAAGGCATATTCTTCTCTTTTTCAGAAGGCATATTCTTCTCTTTTTCAGGATACTCTAAATAGGACGTCTGACGTTTTGCCAGCTTCATTCCAAGTCTGGTGGGGACATCACCTATCCAGTGTTTCTCTCAGGTAATTTCAGAGCATTCTGATGAACGGTTTTAAAATTAAGGCCTTGAAACCAAGGCTACATTGACACTTTTTCAGGCTAGTAAAGGCATATTCTTCTCTTTTTCAGGCTACTCTAAATAGAAATCCTGACGTTATGCCAGCTTCATTCCAAGTCTGGAGGAGACATCACCCATCCAGTGTGTCTCTCACATAATTTCAGAGCATTCTGATGTACGGTTTTAAAATTAGGGCCTTAAAAACAAGGCTATATTGACACTTTTTCAGGCTAGTAAAGGCATATTCTTCTCTTTTTCAGAAGGAATATTCTTCTCTTTTTCAGGCTACTCTTAATAGGACGTCTGACGTTTTGCCAGTTTCATTCCAAGTCTGGTGGGGACATCACCTATCCAGTGTTTCTCTCAGGTAATTTCAGAGCATTCTGATGTACGGTTTTAAAATTAAGGCCTTGAAACCAAGGCTACATTGACACTTTTTCAGGCTAGTAAAGGCATATTCTTCTCTTTTTCAGGCTACTCTAAATAGAAATCCTGACGTTTTTCCAGGTTAATTCCAAGTCTAGAGGAGACATCACCTGTTCAGTGTGTCTCTCACATAATTTCAGAGCATTCTGATGTACGGTTTTAAAATTAGGGCCATATTCTTCTCTTTTTCAGAAGGTATATTCTTCTCTTTTTCAGGCTACTCTAAATTGGAATCCTGACGTTATGCCCGCTTCATTCCAAGTCTGGTGGGGACATCACCTATCCAGTGTTTCTCTCAGGTAATTTCAGAGCATTCTGATGTACGGTTTAAAATTAAGGCCTTGAAACCAAGGCTATATTGACACTTTTTCAGGCTAGTAAAGGCATATTCTTCTCTTTTTCAGGCTACTCTAAATAGAAATCCTGACGTTTTTCCAGCTTAATTCCAAGTCTGGAGGAGACATCACCTGTCCAGTGTGTCTCTCACATAATTTCAGAGCATTCTGATGTACGGTTTTAAAATTAAGGCCTTAAAGCCAAGTCTATATTAACACTTTTCAGGCTAGTAAAGGCATATTTTTCTCTTTTTCAGGCTACTCTAAAAAGGCATCCTGACGTCATGCCAGCTTCATTCCAAGTCTGGTGGGGACATCAACTATCCAGTGTTTCTCTCAGGTAACTTCAGAGCATTCTGATGTACGGTTTTAAAATGAAGGCCTTGAAACCAAGGCTATATTGACACTTTTTCAGGCTAGTAAAGGCATATTCTTCTCTTTTTCAGGCTACTCTAAATAGAAATCCTGACGTTATTCCAGCTTCATTCCAAGTCTGGAGGAGACATCACCTATCCAGTGTGTCTCTCACATAATTTCAGAGCATTCCGATGTACGGTTTTAAAATTAGGGCCTTAAAACTAAGGCTATATTGACACTTTTTCAGGCTAGTAAAGACATATTCTTCTCTTTTTCAGAAGGTATATTCTTCTCTTTTTCAGAAGGCATATTCTTCTCTTTTTCAAGCTACTCTAATTAGGAATCCTGACGTTATGCCAGCTTCATTCCAAGTCTGGAGTAGACATCACCTATCCAGTGTGTCTCTCACATAATTTCAGAGGATTCTGATGTACGGTTTTAAAATTAGGGCCTTAAAACCAAGGCTATATTGACACTTTTTCAGGCTAGTAAAGGCAAATTCTTCTCTTTTTCAGAAGGCATATTCTTCTCTTTTTCAGGCTACTCTAAATAGGAATCCTGACGTTATGCCAGCTTCATTCCAAGTCTGGTGGGGACATCACCTATCCAGTGTTTCTCTCAGGTAATTTCAGAGCATTCTGATGTACGGTTTTAAAATTAAGGCCTTGAAACCAAGTCTATATTGACACTTTTTCAGGCTAGTAAAGGCATATTCTTCTCTTTTTCAGAAGGTATATTCTTCTCTTTTTCAGGCTACTCTAAATTGGAATCCTGACGTTATGCCAGCTTCATTCCAAGTCTGGTGGGGACATCACCTATCCAGTGTTTCTCTCAGGTAATTTCAGAGCATTCTGATGTACGGTTTTAAAATTAAGGCCTTGAAACCAAGGCTATATTGACACTTTTTCAGGCTAGTAAAGGCATATTCTTCTCTTTTTCAGGCTACTCTAAATAGAACTCCTGACGTTATTCCAGCTTAATTCCAAGTCTGGAGGAGACATCACCTATCCAGTGTGTCTCTCAGGTAATTTCAGAGCATTCTGATGTACGGTTTTAAAATTGAGGCCTTGAAACCAAGGCTATATTGACACTTTTTCAGGCTAGTAAAGGCATATTCTTCTCTTTTTCAGAAGGCATATTCTTCTCTTTTTCAAGCTACTCTAATTAGGAATCCTGACGTTATGCCAGCTTCATTCCAAGTCTGGAGTAGACATCACCTATCCAGTGTTTCTCTCAGGTAATTTCAGAGCATTCTGATGTACGGTTTTAAAATTAAGGCCTTGAAACCAAGTCTATATTGACACTTTTTCAGGCTAGTAAAGGCATATTCTTCTCTTTTTCAGGCTACTCTAAATAGAAATCCTGACGTTATTCCAGCTTCATTCCAAGTCTGGTGGGGACATCACCTATCCAGTGTGTCTCTTACATAATTTCAGAGCATTCTGATGTACGGTTTTAAAATTAGGGCCTTAAAACCAAGGCTATATTGACACTTTTTCAGGCTAGTAAAGGCATATTCTTCTCTTTTTCAGAAGGCATATTCTTCTCTTTTTCAGGCTACTCTAAATAGGAATCCTGACGTTATGCCAGCTTCATTCCAAGTCTGGTGGGGACATCACCTATCCAGTGTTTCTCTCAGGTAACTTCAGAGCATTCTGATGTACGGTTTTAAAATTAAGGCCTTGAAACCAAGGCTATATTAACACTTTTTCAGGCTAGTAAAGGCATATTCTTCTCTTTTTCAGAAGGCATATTCTTCTCTTTTTCAGGCTACTCTAAATAGGAATCCTGACGTTATGCCAGCTTCATTCAAAGTCTGGAGGAGACATAACCTATCCAGTGTGTCTCTCATATAATTTCAGAGCATTCTGATGTACGGTTTTAAAATTAGGGCCTTAAAACCAAGGCTATATTGACACTTTTTCAGGCTAGTAAAGGCATATTCTTCTCTTTTTCAGAAGGCATATTCTTCTCTTTTCAGGATACTCTAAATAGGAATCCTGACGTTATGCCAGCTTCATTCCAAGTCTGGAGGGACATCACCTATCCAGTGTTCTCTCAGGTAATTTCAGAGCATTCTGATGTACGGTTTTAAAATTAAGGCCTTGAAACCAAGGCTATATTGACACTTTTTCAGGCTAGTAAAGGCATATTCTTCTCTTTTTCAGGCTACTCAAATAGAACCCTGACGTTATTCCAGCTTCATCCAAGTCTGGAGGAGACATCACCTATCCAGTGTGTCTCTCAGGTAATTTCAGAGCATTTGATGTACGGTTTAAAATAAGGCCTTGAAACCAAGGCTATATTGACACTTTTTCAGGCTAGTAAGGCATATTCTTCTCTTTTTCAGAAGGCATCTTCTCTTTTTCAGCTACTCTAATTAGGAATCTGACGTTATGCCAGCTTCATTCAAGTTGGGGACATCACCTATCCAGTGTTCTCTCAGGTAATTTCAGAGCATTCTGATGTACGGTTTTAAATTAAGGCCTTGAAACCAAGGCTATATTGACACTTTTTCAGGCTAGTAAAGGCATATTCTTCTCTTTTTCAGGCTACTCTAAATAGAAATCCTGACGTTATTCCAGCTTCATTCCAAGTCTGGGGGGACATCACCTATCCAGTGTGTCTCTCACATAATTTCAGAGCATTCTGATGTACGGTTTAAAATTAGGCCTTAAACCAAGGCTATATTGACACTTTTTCAGGCTAGTAAAGGCATATTCTTCTCTTTTAGAAGGCATATTCTTCTCTTTTTCAGGCTACTCTAAATAGGAATCCTGACGTTATGCCAGCTTCATTCCAAGTCTGGTGGGGACATCACCTATCCAGTGGTTCTCTCAGGTAATTTCAGAGCATTCTGATGTACGGTTTTAAAATTAGGCCTTGAAACCAAGGCTATATTGACACTTTTTCAGGCTAGTAAAGGCATATTCTTCTCTTTTTCAGAAGCATATTCTTCTCTTTTCAGGATACTCTAAATAGGAATCCTGACGTTATGCCAGCTTCATTCAAGTCTGGAGGAGACATCACCTATCCAGTGTGTCTCTCAGGATAATTTCAGAGCATTCTGATGTACGGTTTTAAAATTAGGCCTTAAAACCAGGCTATATTGACACTTTTTCAGGCTAGTAAGGCATATTCTTCTCTTTTTAGAAGGCATATTCTTCTCTTTTTCAGGCTACTCTAAATAGGAATCCTGACGTTATGCCAGCTTCATTCCAAGTCTGGTGGGGACATCACCTATCCAGTGTTTCTCTCAGGTAATTCAGAGCATTCTGATGTACGGTTTTAAAATTAAGGCCTTGAAACCAAGGCTATATTGACACTTTTTCAGGCTAGTAAAGCATTTCTTCTCTAAAGCATATTCTTCTCTTTTTCAGGCTACTCTAAATAGGAATCCTGACGTTATGCCAGCTTCATTCCAAGTCTGGAGGAGACATCACCTATCCAGTGTGTCTCTCAGGTAATTTCAGAGCATTCTGATGTACGGTTTTAAAATTAGGGCCTTGAAACCAAGGCTATATTGACACTTTTTCAGGCTAGTAAAGGCATATTCTTCTCTTTTTCAGAAGGCATATTCTTCTCTTTTTCAGGCTACTCTAATAGGAATCTGACGTTTTGCCAGCTTCATTCCAAGTCTGGTGGGACATCACCTATCCAGTGTTTCTCTCAGGTAATTTCAGAGCATTCTGATGTACGGTTTTAAAATTAAGGCCTTGAAACCAAGGCTATATTGACACTTTTTCAGGCTAGTAAAGGCATATTCTTCTCTTTTTCAGGCTACTCTAAATAGAATCCTGACGTTTTCCAGCTTCATTCCAAGTCTGGAGGAGACATCACCTATCCAGTGTGTCTCTCACATAATTTCAGAGCATTCTGATGTACGTTTTAAAATTAGGCCTTAAAACAAGGCTATATTGACACTTTTCAGGCTAGTAAAGGCATATTCTTCTCTTTTTCAGAAGGCATATTCTTCTCTTTTTCAGGCTACTCTAATAGGACCTGACGTTTTGCCAGCTTCATTCCAAGTCTGGTGGGGACATCACCTATCCAGTGTTTCTCTCAGGTAATTTCAGAGCATTCTGATGTACGGTTTTAAAATTAAGGCCTTGAAACCAAGGCTATATTGACACTTTTTCAGGCTAGTAAAGGCATATTCTTCTCTTTTTCAGGCTACTCTAAATAGAAATCCTGACGTTTTGCCAGCTTCATTCCAAGTCTGGAGGGGACATCACCTATCCAGTGTTTCTCCACATAATTTCAGAGCATTCTGATGTACGGTTTTAAAATTAGGGCCTTAGTCTATTCACTTTTCAGGCTAGTAAGGCATATTCTTCTCTTTTTCAGGCTACTCTAAATAGGAATCCTGACGTTATGCCAGCTTCATTCCAAGTCTGGTG
Organism: Etheostoma spectabile; assembly: GCF_008692095.1. Taxonomy (NCBI): domain Eukaryota; kingdom Metazoa; phylum Chordata; class Actinopteri; order Perciformes; family Percidae; genus Etheostoma; species Etheostoma spectabile. Next base: position 23,151,089 of record NC_045733.1, on the reverse strand, counting down.
GGGACATCACCTATCCAGTGTTTCTCTCAGGTAATTTCAGAGCATTCTGATGTACGGTTTTAAAATTAAGGCCTTGAAACCAAGGCTATATTGACACTTTTTCAGGCTAGTAAAGGCATATTCTTCTCTTTTTCAGGCTACTCTAAATAGAAATCCTGACGTTATTCCAGCTTAATTCCAAGTCTGGAGGAGACATCACCTATCCAGTGTGTCTCTCACATAATTTCAGAGCATTCTGATGTACGGTTTTAAAATTAGGGCCTTAAAACCAAGGCTATATTGACACTTTTTCAGGCTAGTAAAGGCATATTCTTCTCTTTTTCAGAAGGCTATTCTTCTCTTTTTCAGGCTACTCTAATTAGGAATCCTGACGTTATGCCAGCTTCATTCCAAGTCTGGTGGGACATCACCTATCCAGTGTCTCTCTCATAATTTCAGAGCATTCTGATGTACGGTTTTAAAATTAGGCCTTGAAACCAAGGCTATATTGACACTTTTTCAGGCTAGTAAAGGCATATTCTTCTCTTTTTCAGAAGGCATTCTTCTCTTTTTCAGGCTACTCTAAATAGGATCCTGACGTTATGCCAGCTTCATTCCAAGTCTGGTGGGACATCACCTATCCAGTGTTTCTCTCAGGTAATTTCAGAGCATTCTGATGTACGGTTTTAAAATTAAGGCCTTGAAACCAAGGCTATATTGACACTTTTTCAGGCTAGTAAAGGCATATTCTTCTCTTTTTCAGGCTACTCTAAATAAATCCTGACGTTATTCCAGCTTCATTCCAAGTCTGGAGGAGACATCACCTATCCAGTGTGTCTCTCACATAATTTCAGAGCATTCTGATGTACGGTTTTAAAATTAGGGCCTTAAACCAAGGCTATATTGACACTTTTTCAGGCTAGTAAAGGCATATTCTTCTCTTTTTCAGAAGGCATATTCTTCTCTTTTTCAGGCTACTCTAAATAGGAATCCTGACGTTATGCCAGCTTCATTCCAAGTCTGGTGGGGACATCACCTATCCAGTGTTTCTCTCAGGTAATTTCAGAGCATTCTGATGTACGGTTTTAAAATTAAGGCCTTGAAACCAAGGCTATATTGACACTTTTTCAGGCTAGTAAAGGCATATTCTTCTCTTTTTCAGGCTACTCTAAATAGAACTCCTGACGTTATTCCAGCTTCATTCCAAGTCTGGAGGGACATCACCTATCCAGTGTTCTCTCAGGTAATTTCAGAGCATTCTGATGTACGGTTTTAAAATTAGGCCTTGAAACCAAGGCTATATTGACACTTTTTCAGGCTAGTAAGGCATATTCTTCTCTTTTTCAGAAGGCTATTCTCTCTTTTTCAGGCTACTCTAATTAGGAATCCTGACGTTATGCCAGCTTCATTCCAAGTCTGGAGAGACATCACCTATCCAGTGTTTCTCTCAGGTAATTTCAGAGCATTCTGATGTACGGTTTTAAAATTAGGCCTTGAAACCAAGGCTATATTGACACTTTTTCAGGCTAGTAAAGGCATATTCTTCTCTTTTTCAGGCTACTCTAAATAGGAATCCTGACATTATGCCAGCTTCATCCCAGTCTGGAGGAGACTCACCCATCCAGTGTGTCTCTCACATATTTCAGAGCATTCTGATGTACGGTTTTAAAATTAGGGCCTTAAAACCAAGGCTATATTGACACTTTTTCAGGCTAGTAAAGGCAAATTCTTCTCTTTTTCAGAAGGCATATTCTTCTCTTTTTCAGGCTACTCTAAATAGGAATCCTGACGTTATGCCAGCTTCATTCCAAGTCTGGTGGGGACATCACCTATCCAGTGTTTCTCTCAGGTAATTTCAGAGCATTCTGATGTACGGTTTTAAAATTAAGGCCTTGAAACCAAGTCTATATTGACACTTTTTCAGGCTAGTAAAGGCATATTCTTCTCTTTTTCAGGCTACTCTAAATAGAAATCCTGACGTTATTCCAGCTTCATTCCAAGTCTGGTGGGGACATAACCTATCCAGTGGGTCTCTTACATAATTTCAGAGCATTCTGATGTACGGTTTTAAAATTAGGGCCTTAAAACCAAGGCTATATTGACACTTTTTCAGGCTAGTAAAGGCATATTCTTCTCTTTTTCAGAAGGCATATTCTTCTTTTTTTCAGGCTACTCTAAATAGGAATCCTGACGTTATGCCAGCTTCATTCCAAGTCTGGTGGGGACATCACCTATCCAGTGTTTCTCTCAGGTAACTTCAGAGCATTCTGATGTACGGTTTTAAAATTAAGGCCTTGAAACCAAGGCTATATTGACACTTTTTCAGGCTAGTAAAGGCATATTCTTCTCTTTTTCAGAAGGCATATTCTTCTCTTTTTCAGGCTACTCTAAATAGGAATCCTGACGTTATGCCAGCTTCATTCAAAGTCTGGAGAGACATACCTATCCAGTGTGTCTCTCAGGTAATTTCAGAGCATTCTGATGTACGGTTTTAAAATTAGGCCTTAAAACCAGGCTATATTGACACTTTTTCAGGCTAGTAAAGGCATATTCTTCTCTTTTTCAGAAGCATATTCTTCTCTTTTTCAGGCTACTCTAAATAGGAATCCTGACGTTATGCCAGCTTCATTCCAAGTCTGGAGGAGACATCACCTATCCAGTGTTCTCTCACATAATTTCAGAGCATTCTGATGTACGGTTTTTAAAATTAGGGCCTTAAACCAAGGCTATATTGACACTTTTTCAGGCTAGTAAAGGCATATTCTTCTCTTTTTCAGGGCATATTCTTCTCTTTTTCAGGATACTCTAAATAGGAACCTGACGTTATGCCAGCTTCATTCCAAGTCTGGAGGAGACATCACCTATCCAGTGTGTCTCTCAGGTAATTTCAGAGCATTCTGATGTACGGTTTTAAAATTAAGGCCTTGAAACCAAGGCTATTGACACTTTTTCAGGCTAGTAAGGCATATTCTTCTCTTTTTCAGAAGGCATATTCTTCTCTTTTTCAGGCTACTCTAAATAGGACGTCTGACGTTTTGCCAGCTTCATTCCAAGTCTGGTGGGGACATCACCTATCCAGTGTTTCTCTCAGGTAATTTCAGAGCATTCTGATGTACGGTTTTAAAATTAAGGCCTTGAAACCAGGCTACATTGACACTTTTTCAGGCTAGTAAAGGCATATTCTTCTCTTTTTCAGGCTACTCTAAATAGACGTCCTGACGTTTTGCCAGCTTCATTCCAAGTCTGGTGGGGACATCACCTATCCAGTGTTTCTCTCAGGTAATTTCAGAGCATTCTGATGTACGGTTTTAAAATTAGGCCTTGAAACCAAGGCTATATTGACACTTTTTCAGGCTAGTAAAGGCATATTCTTCTCTTTTTCAGGCTACTCTAAATAGAAATCCTGACGTTATTCCAGCTTCATTCCAAGTCTGGTGGGGACATCACCTATCCAGTGTTTCTCTCACATAATTTCAGAGCATTCTGATGTACGGTTTTAAAATTAGGGCCTTAAACCAAGGCTATATTGACACTTTTTCAGGCTAGTAAAGGCATATTCTTCTCTTCTTCTTCTTTTTTCAGGCTACTCTAAATAGGAATCCTGACGTTATGCCAGCTTCATTCCAAGTCTGGTGGGGACATCACCTATCCAGTGTTTCTCTCAGGTAATTCAGAGCATTCTGATGTACGGTTTTAAAATTAAGGCCTTGAAACCAAGGCTATATTGACACTTTTTCAGGCTAGTAAAGGCATATTCTTCTCTTTTTCAGAGGCATATCTTCTCTTTTTCAGGCTACTCTAAATAGGAATCCTGACGTTATGCCAGCTTCATTCCAAGTCTGGAGAGACATCACCTATCCAGTGTGTCTCTCATATAATTTCAGAGCATTCTGATGTACGGTTTTAAAATTAAGGCCTTGAAACCAAGGCTATATTGACACTTTTTCAGGCTAGTAAAGGCATATTCTTCTCTTTTTCAGAAGGCATATTCTTCTCTTTTTCAGGCTACTCTAAATAGGAATCCTGACGTTATGCCAGCTTCATTCAAAGTCTGGAGGAGACATAACCTATCCAGTGTGTCTCTCATATAATTTCAGAGCATTCTGATGTACGGTTTTAAAATTAGGGCCTTAAAACCAAGGCTATATTGACACTTTTTCAGGCTAGTAAAGGCATATTCTTCTCTTTTTCAGAAGGCATATTCTTCTCTTTTCAGGCTACTCTAAATAGGAATCCTGACGTTATGCCAGCTTCATTCCAAGTCTGGAGAAGACATCACCTATCCAGTGTGTCTCTCAGGTAATTTCAGAGCATTCTGATGTACGGTTTTAAAATTAAGGCCTTGAAACCAAGGCTATATTGACACTTTTTCAGGCTAGTAAAGGCATATTCTTCTCTTTTTCAGAAGGCATATTCTTCTCTTTTTCAGGCTACTCTAAATAGGAATCCTGACGTTTTGCCAGCTTCATTCCAAGTCTGGTGGGGACATCACCTATCCAGTGTTTCTCTCAGGTAATTTCAGAGCATTCTGATGTACGGTTTTAAAATTAAGGCCTTGAAACCAAGGCTATATTGACACTTTTTCAGGCTAGTAAAGGCATATTCTTCTCTTTTTCAGGCTACTCTAAATAGAAATCCTGACGTTTGCCAGCTTCATTCCAAGTCTGGAGGAGACATCACCTATCCAGTGTGTCTCTCAGGTAATTTCAGAGCATTCTGATGTACGGTTTTAAAATTAAGGCCTTGAAACCAAGGCTATATTGACACTTTTTCAGGCTAGTAAAGGCATATTCTTCTCTTTTTCAGAAGCATATTCTTCTCTTTTCAGGATACTCTAAATAGGAATCCTGACTTTTGCCAGCTTCATTCCAAGTCTGGTGGGGACATCACCTATCCAGTGTTTCTCTCAGGTAATTTCAGAGCATTCTGATGTACGGTTTTAAAATTAACGCCTTGAAACCAAGGCTATATTGACACTTTTTCAGGCTAGTAAAGGCATATTCTTCTCTTTTTCAGAAGGCATATTCTTCTCTTTTTCAGGATACTCTAAATAGACGTCTGACGTTTTGCCAGCTTCATTCCAAGTCTGGTGGGGACATCACCTATCCAGTGTTTCTCTCAGGTAATTTCAGAGCATTCTGATGTACGGTTTTAAAATTAAGGCCTTGAAACCAAGGCTACATTGACACTTTTTCAGGCTAGTAAAGGCATATTCTTCTCTTTTTCAGGCTACTCTAAATAGACTCTGACGTTTTGCCAGCTTCATTCCAAGTCTGGTGGGGACATCACCTATCCAGTGTTTCTCTCAGGTAATTTCAGAGCATTCTGATGTACGGTTTTAAAATTAAGGCCTTGAAACCAGGCTACATTGACACTTTTTCAGGCTAGAAAAGGCATATTCTTCTCTTTTTCAGGCTACTCTAAATAGAAATCCTGACGTTATGCCAGCTTCATTCCAAGTCTGGTGGGGACATCACCTATCCAGTGTTCTCTCACATAATTTCAGAGCATTCCGATGTACGGTTTTAAAATTAGGGCCTTAAAACTAAGGCTATATTGACACTTTTTCAGGCTAGTAAAGACATATTCTTCTCTTTTTCAGGCTACTCTAAATAGGAATCCTGACATTATGCCAGCTTCATTCCAAGTCTGGAGGAGACATCACCCATCCAGTGTGTCTCTCACATAATTTCAGAGCATTCTGATGTACGGTTTTAAAATTAGGGCCTTAAAACCAAGGCTATATTGACACTTTTTCAGGCTAGTAAAGGCAAATTCTTCTCTTTTTCAGAAGGCATATTCTTCTCTTTTTCAGGCTACTCTAAATAGGAATCCTGACGTTATGCCAGCTTCATTCCAAGTCTGGTGGGGACATCACCTATCCAGTGTTTCTCTCAGGTAATTTCAGAGCATTCTGATGTACGGTTTTAAAATTAAGGCCTTGAAACCAAGTCTATATTGACACTTTTTCAGGCTAGTAAAGGCATATTCTTCTCTTTTTCAGGCTACTCTAAATAGAAATCCTGACGTTATTCCAGCTTCATTCCAAGTCTGGTGGGGACATCACCTATCCAGTGTGTCTCTTACATAATTTCAGAGCATTCTGATGTACGGTTTTAAAATTAGGGCCTTAAAACCAAGGCTATATTGACACTTTTTCAGGCTAGTAAAGGCATATTCTTCTCTTTTTCAGAAGGCATATTCTTCTTTTTTTCAGGCTACTCTAAATAGGAATCCTGACGTTATGCCAGCTTCATTCCAAGTCTGGTGGGGACATCACCTATCCAGTGTTTCTCTCAGGTAATTTCAGAGCATTCTGATGTACGGTTTTAAAATTAAGGCCTTGAAACCAAGGCTATATTGACACTTTTTCAGGCTAGTAAAGGCATATTCTTCTCTTTTTCAGGCTACTCTAAATAGAAATCCTGACGTTATTCCAGCTTCATTCCAAGTCTGGTGGGGACATCACCTATCCAGTGTGTCTCTCACATAATTTCAGAGCATTCTGATGTACGGTTTTAAAATTAGGGCCTTAAACCAAGGCTATATTGACACTTTTTCAGGCTAGTAAAGGCATATTCTTCTCTTTTTCAGAAGGCATATTCTTCTCTTTTTCAGGCTACTCTAAATAGAATCCTGACGTTATGCCAGCTTCATTCCAAGTCTGGTGGGACATCACCTATCCAGTGTGTCTCTCAGGTAATTTCAGAGCATTCTGATGTACGGTTTTAAAATTAGGCCTTGAAACCAAGGCTATATTGACACTTTTTCAGGCTAGTAAAGGCATATTCTTCTCTTTTTCAGAAGGCATATTCTTCTCTTTTTCAGGCTACTCTAAATAGGAATCCTGACGTTATGCCAGCTTCATTCCAAGTCTGGTGGGGACATCACCTATCCAGTGTTTCTCTCAGGTAATTTCAGAGCATTCTGATGTACGGTTTTAAAATTAAGGCCTTGAAACCAAGGCTATATTGACACTTTTTCAGGCTAGTAAAGGCATATTCTTCTCTTTTTCAGAAGGCATATTCTTCTCTTTTTCAGGCTACTCTAAATAGGAAGTCTGACGTTTTGCGAGCTTCATTCCAAGTCTGGTGGGGACATCACCTATCCAGTGTTTCTCTCAGGTAATTTCAGAGCATTCTGATGTACGGTTTTAAAATTAAGGCCTTGAAACCAAGGCTATATTGACACTTTTTCAGGCTAGTAAAGGCATATTCTTCTCTTTTTCAGGCTACTCTAAATAGGAATCTGACGTTTTGCCAGCTTCATTCCAAGTCTGGTGGGGACATCACCTATCCAGTGTTTCTCTCAGGTAATTTCAGAGCATTCTGATGTACGGTTTTAAAATTAAGGCCTTGAAACCAAGGCTATATTGACACTTTTTCAGGCTAGTAAAGGCATATTCTTCTCTTTTTCAGGCTACTCTAAATAGAAATCCTGACGTTATTCCAGCTTCATTCCAAGTCTGGAGGAGACATCACCTATCCAGTGTGTCTCTCACATAATTTCAGAGCATTCTGATGTACGGTTTTAAAATTAGGGCCTTAAAACCAAGGCTATATTGACACTTTTTCAGGCTAGTAAAGGCATATTCTTCTCTTTTTCAGGCTACTCTAAATAGGAATCCTGACGTTATGCCAGCTTCATTCCAAGTCTGGAGGAGACATCACCTATCCAGTGTGTCTCTCACATAATTTCAGAGCATTCTGATGTACGGTTTTAAAATTAGGGCCTTAAAACCAAGGCTATATTGACACTTTTTCAGGCTAGTAAAGGCATATTCTTCTCTTTTTCAGAAGGCATATTCTTCTCTTTTTCAGGCTACTCTAAATAGGAATCCTGACGTTATGCCAGCTTCATTCCAAGTCTGGTGGGGACATCACCTATCCAGTGTTTCTCTCAGGTAATTTCAGAGCATTCTGATGTACGGTTTTAAAATTAAGGCCTTGAAACCAAGGCTATATTGACACTTTTTCAGGCTAGTAAAGGCATATTCTTCTCTTTTTCAGGCTACTCTAAATAGAAATCCTGACGTTATTCCAGCTTCATTCCAAGTCTGGGGGGACATCACCTATCCAGTGTGTCTCTCACATAATTTCAGAGCATTCTGATGTACGGTTTTAAAATTAGGCCTTAAAACCAAGGCTATATTGACACTTTTTCAGGCTAGTAAAGGCATATTCTTCTCTTTTTCAGAAGGCATATTCTTCTTTTTTTCAGGCTACTCTAAATAGGAATCCTGACGTTATGCCAGCTTCATTCCAAGTCTGGTGGGGACATCACCTATCCAGTGTTTCTCTCAGGTAATTTCAGAGCATTCTGATGTACGGTTTTAAAATTAAGGCCTTGAAACCAAGGCTATATTGACACTTTTTCAGGCTAGTAAAGGCATATTCTTCTCTTTTTCAGGCTACTCTAAATAGAATCCTGACGTTATGCCAGCTTCATTCCAAGTCTGGTGGGACATCACCTATCCAGTGTGTCTCTCACATAATTTCAGAGCATTCTGATGTACGGTTTTAAAATTAGGGCCTTAAAACCAAGGCTATATTGACACTTTTTCAGGCTAGTAAAGGCATATTCTTCTCTTTTTCAGAAGGCATATTCTTCTCTTTTTCAGGCTACTCTAAATAGGAATCCTGACGTTATGCCAGCTTCATTCCAAGTCTGGTGGGGACATCACCTATCCAGTGTTTCTCTCAGGTAATTTCAGAGCATTCTGATGTACGGTTTTAAAATTAAGGCCTTGAAACCAAGGCTATATTGACACTTTTTCAGGCTAGTAAAGGCATATTCTTCTCTTTTTCAGAAGGCATATTCTTCTCTTTTTCAGGCTACTCTAAATAGGAATCCTGACGTTATGCCAGCTTCATTCCAAGTCTGGTGGGGACATCACCTATCCAGTGTTTCTCTCAGGTAATTTCAGAGCATTCTGATGTACGGTTTTAAAATTAAGGCCTTGAAACCAAGGCTATATTGACACTTTTTCAGGCTAGTAAAGGCATATTCTTCTCTTTTTCAGAAGGCATATTCTTCTCTTTTTCAGGCTACTCTAAATAGGAATCCTGACGTTATGCCAGCTTCATTCCAAGTCTGGTGGGGACATCACCTATCCAGTGTTTCTCTCAGTAATTTCAGAGCATTCTGATGTACGGTTTTAAAATTAAGGCCTTGAAACCAAGGCTATATTGACACTTTTTCAGGCTAGTAAAGGCATATTCTTCTCTTTTTCAGGCTACTCTAAATAGGACGTCTGACGTTTGCCAGCTTCATTCCAAGTCTGGTGGGGACATCACCTATCCAGTGTTTCTCTCAGGTAATTTCAGAGCATTCTGATGTACGGTTTTAAAATTAAGGCCTTGAAACCAAGGCTATATTGACACTTTTTCAGGCTAGTAAAGGCATATTCTTCTCTTTTTCAGGCTACTCTAAATAGAAATCCTGACGTTTTCCAGCTTCATTCCAAGTCTGGAGGAGACATCACCTATCCAGTTGTCTCTCACATAATTTCAGAGCATTCTGATGTACGGTTTTAAAATTAGGCCTTAAAACCAAGGCTATATTGACACTTTTTCAGGCTAGTAAAGGCATATTCTTCTCTTTTTCAGGCTACTCTAAATAGGAATCCTGACGTTATGCCAGCTTCATTCCAAGTCTGGAGGAGACATCACCTATCCAGTGTTCTCTCACATAATTTCAGAGCATTCTGATGTACGGTTTTAAAATTAGGCCTTAAAACCAAGGCTATATTGACACTTTTTCAGGCTAGTAAAGGCATATTCTTCTCTTTTTCAGAAGGCATATTCTTCTCTTTTTCAGGCTACTCTAAATAGGAATCCTGACGTTATGCCAGCTTCATTCCAAGTCTGGTGGGGACATCACCTATCCAGTGTTTCTCTCAGGTAATTTCAGAGCATTCTGATGTACGGTTTTTAAATTAAGGCCTTGAAACCAAGGCTATATTGACACTTTTTCAGGCTAGTAAAGGCATATTCTTCTCTTTTTCAGGCTACTCTAAATAGAAATCCTGACGTTATGCCAGCTTCATTCCAAGTCTGGTGGGGACATCACCTATCCAGTGTGTCTCTCACATAATTTCAGAGCATTCTGATGTACGGTTTTAAAATTAGGGCCTTAAACCAAGGCTATATTGACACTTTTTCAGGCTAGTAAAGGCATATTCTTCTCTTTTTCAGAAGGCATATTCTTCTTTTTTTCAGGCTACTCTAAATAGGAATCCTGACGTTATGCCAGCTTCATTCCAAGTCTGGTGGGGACATCACCTATCCAGTGTTTCTCTCAGGTAATTTCAGAGCATTCTGATGTACGGTTTTAAAATTAAGGCCTTGAAACCAAGGCTATATTGACACTTTTTCAGGCTAGTAAAGGCATATTCTTCTCTTTTTCAGGCTACTCTAAATAGGAATCCTGACGTTATGCCAGCTTCATTCCAAGTCTGGTGGGGACATCACCTATCCAGTGTGTCTCTCACATAATTTCAGAGCATTCTGATGTACGGTTTTAAAATTAGGGCCTTAAAACCAAGGCTATATTGACACTTTTTCAGGCTAGTAAAGGCATATTCTTCTCTTTTTCAGAAGGCATATTCTTCTCTTTTTCAGGCTACTCTAAATAGGAATCCTGACGTTATGCCAGCTTCATTCCAAGTCTGGTGGGGACATCACCTATCCAGTGTTTCTCTCAGGTAATTTCAGAGCATTCTGATGTACGGTTTTAAAATTAAGGCCTTGAAACCAAGGCTATATTGACACTTTTTCAGGCTAGTAAAGGCATATTCTTCTCTTTTTCAGAAGGCATATTCTTCTCTTTTTCAGGCTACTCTAAATAGGAATCCTGACGTTATGCCAGCTTCATTCCAAGTCTGGAGGAGACATCACCTATCCAGTGTGTCTCTCATAATTTCAGAGCATTCTGATGTACGGTTTTAAAATTAGGGCCTTAAAACCAAGGCTATATTGACACTTTTTCAGGCTAGTAAAGGCATATTCTTCTCTTTTTCAGAAGGTTATTCTTCTCTTTTTCAGGCTACTCTAAATAGGAATCCTGACGTTATGCCAGCTTCATTCCAAGTCTGGAGGGGACATCACCTATCCAGTGTGTCTCTCATATAATTTCAGAGCATTCTGATGTACGGTTTTAAAATTAGGGCCTTAAACCAAGGCTATATTGACACTTTTTCAGGCTAGTAAAGGCATATTCTTCTCTTTTCAGAAGGCATATTCTTCTCTTTTCAGGCTACTCTAATAGGAACCCTGACGTTATGCCAGCTTCATTCCAAGTCTGGAGGGGACATCACCTATCCAGTGTGTCTCTCAGGTAATTTCAGAGCATTCTGATGTACGGTTTTAAAATTAAGGCCTTGAAACCAAGGCTATATTGACACTTTTTCAGGCTAGTAAAGGCATATTCTTCTCTTTTTCAGAAGGCATATTCTTCTCTTTTTCATACTCTAAATAGGAATCTGACGTTATGCCAGCTTCATTCCAAGTCTGGTGGGACATCACCTATCCAGTGTTTCTCTCAGGTAATTTCAGAGCATTCTGATGTACGGTTTTAAATTAAGGCCTTGAAACCAAGGCTATATTGACACTTTTTCAGGCTAGTAAAGGCATATTCTTCTCTTTTTCAGGCTACTCTAAATAGGAATCCTGACGTTTGCCAGCTTCATTCCAAGTCTGGGGGAGATCACCTATCCAGTGTTTCTCTCAGGTAATTTCAGAGCATTCTGATGTACGGTTTTAAAATTAAGGCCTTAAACAAGGCTATATTGACACTTTTTCAGGCTAGTAAAGGCATATTCTTCTCTTTTTCAGAAGGCATATTCTTCTCTTTTTCAGGCTACTCTAAATAGGAATCCTGACGTTATGCCAGCTTCATTCCAAGTCTGGTGGGGACATCACCTATCCAGTGTTTCTCTCAGGTAATTTCAGAGCATTCTGATGTACGGTTTTAAAATTAAGGCCTTGAAACCAAGGCTATATTGACACTTTTTCAGGCTAGTAAAGGCATATTCTTCTCTTTTTCAGGCTACTCTAAATAGGAATCCTGACGTTATTCCAGCTTCATTCCAAGTCTGGTGGGGACATCACCTATCCAGTGTGTCTCTCACATAATTTCAGAGCATTCTGATGTACGGTTTTAAAATTAGGGCCTTAAAACCAAGGCTATATTGACACTTTTTCAGGCTAGTAAAGGCATATTCTTCTCTTTTTCAGGCTACTCTAAATAGGAATCCTGACGTTATGCCAGCTTCATTCCAAGTCTGGTGGGGACATCACCTATCCAGTGTTTCTCTCAGGTTATATTGACACTTTTTCAGGCTAGTAAAGGCATATTCTTCTCTTTTTCAGAAGGCATATTCTTCTCTTTTTCAGGCTACTCTAAATAGGAATCCTGACGTTATGCCAGCTTCATTCCAAGTCTGGAGGGGACATCACCTATCCAGTGTGTCTCTCATAATTTCAGAGCATTCTGATGTACGGTTTTAAAATTAGGGCCTTAAACCAAGGCTATATTGACACTTTTTCAGGCTAGTAAAGGCATATTCTTCTCTTTTTCAGAAGGCATATTCTTCTCTTTTTCAGGCTACTCTAAATAGGAATCCTGACGTTATGCCAGCTTCATTCCAAGTCTGGTGGGGACATCACCTATCCAGTGTTTCTCTCATAATTTCAGAGCATTCTGATGTACGGTTTTAAAATTAGGCCTTAAAACAAGGCTATATTGACACTTTTTCAGGCTAGTAAAGGCATATTCTTCTCTTTTTCAGAAGGCATATTCTTCTCTTTTTCAGGCTACTCTAAATAGGAATCCTGACGTTATGCCAGCTTCATTCAAAGTCTGGAGGGACATCACCTATCCAGTGTCTCTCAGGTAATTTCAGAGCATTCTGATGTACGGTTTTAAAATTAAGGCCTTGAAACCAAGGCTATATTGACACTTTTTCAGGCTAGTAAAGGCATATTCTTCTCTTTTTCAGAAGGCATATTCTTCTCTTTTTCAGGCTACTCTAAATAGGAATCCTGACGTTATGCCAGCTTCATTCCAAGTCTGGAGGAGACATCACCTATCCAGTGTGTCTCTCAGGTAATTTCAGAGCATTCTGATGTACGGTTTTAAAATTAAGGCCTTAAAACCAAGGCTATATTGACACTTTTTCAGGCTAGTAAAGGCATATTCTTCTCTTTTTCAGAAGGCATATTCTTCTCTTTTTCAGGCTACTCTAAATAGGACCCTGACGTTATGCCAGCTTCATTCCAAGTCTGGAGGGGACATCACCTATCCAGTGTTCTCTCAGGTAATTTCAGAGCATTCTGATGTACGGTTTTAAAATTAAGGCCTTGAAACCAAGGCTATATTGACACTTTTTCAGGCTAGTAAAGGCATATTCTTCTCTTTTTCAGGCTACTCTAAATAGGAATCTGACGTTTTGCCAGCTTCATTCCAAGTCTGGTGGGGACATCACCTATCCAGTGTTTCTCTCAGGTAATTTCAGAGCATTCTGATGTACGGTTTTAAAATTAAGGCCTTGAAACCAAGGCTACATTGACACTTTTTCAGGCTAGTAAAGGCATATTCTTCTCTTTTTCAGGCTACTCTAAATAGAAATCCTGACGTTATTCCAGCTTCATTCCAAGTCTGGAGGAGACATCACCTATCCAGTGTGTCTCTCACATAATTTCAGAGCATTCTGATGTACGGTTTTAAAATTAGGGCCTTAAAACCAAGGCTATATTGACACTTTTTCAGGCTAGTAAAGGCATATTCTTCTCTTTTTCAGGCTACTCTAAATAGGAATCCTGACGTTATGCCAGCTTCATTCCAAGTCTGGAGGAGACATCACCTATCCAGTGTGTCTCTCACATAATTTCAGAGCATTCTGATGTACGGTTTTAAAATTAGGGCCTTAAAACCAAGGCTATATTGACACTTTTTCAGGCTAGTAAAGGCATATTCTTCTCTTTTTCAGAAGGCATATTCTTCTCTTTTTCAGGCTACTCTAAATAGGAATCCTGACGTTATGCCAGCTTCATTCCAAGTCTGGTGGGGACATCACCTATCCAGTGTTTCTCTCAGGTAATTTCAGAGCATTCTGATGTACGGTTTTAAAATTAAGGCCTTGAAACCAAGGCTATATTGACACTTTTTCAGGCTAGTAAAGGCATATTCTTCTCTTTTTCAGGCTACTCTAAATAGAAATCCTGACGTTATTCCAGCTTCATTCCAAGTCTGGTGGGGACATCACCTATCCAGTGTGTCTCTCACATAATTTCAGAGCATTCTGATGTACGGTTTTAAAATTAGGGCCTTAAAACCAAGGCTATATTGACACTTTTTCAGGCTAGTAAAGGCATATTCTTCTCTTTTTCAGAAGGCATATTCTTCTTTTTTCAGGCTACTCTAAATAGGAATCCTGACGTTATGCCAGCTTCATTCCAAGTCTGGTGGGGACATCACCTATCCAGTGTTTCTCTCAGGTAATTTCAGAGCATTCTGATGTACGGTTTTAAAATTAAGGCCTTGAAACCAAGGCTATATTGACACTTTTTCAGGCTAGTAAAGGCATATTCTTCTCTTTTTCAGAAGGCATATTCTTCTCTTTTTCAGGCTACTCTAAATAGGAATCCTGACGTTATGCCAGCTTCATTCCAAGTCTGGAGGGACATCACCTATCCAGTGTGTCTCTCAGTAATTTCAGAGCATTCTGATGTACGGTTTTAAAATTAGGGCCTTAAAACCAAGGCTATATTGACACTTTTTCAGGCTAGTAAAGGCATATTCTTCTCTTTTTCAGAAGGCATATTCTTCTCTTTTTCAGGCTACTCTAAATAGAAATCCTGACGTTATGCCAGCTTCATTCCAAGTCTGGTGGGACATCACCTATCCAGTGTGTCTCTCATAATTTCAGAGCATTCTGATGTACGGTTTTAAAATTAGGCCTTAAACCAAGGCTATATTGACACTTTTTCAGGCTAGTAAAGGCATATTCTTCTCTTTTTCAGAAGGCATATTCTTCTCTTTTTCAGGCTACTCTAAATAGGAATCCTGACGTTATGCCAGCTTCATTCCAAGTCTGGTGGGGACATCACCTATCCAGTGTTTCTCTCAGGTAATTTCAGAGCATTCTGATGTACGGTTTTAAAATTAAGGCCTTGAAACCAAGGCTATATTGACACTTTTTCAGGCTAGTAAAGGCATATTCTTCTCTTTTTCAGAAGGCATATTCTTCTCTTTTTCAGGCTACTCTAAATAGGAATCCTGACGTTATGCCAGCTTCATTCAAAGTCTGGAGGAGACATAACCTATCCAGTGTGTCTCTCATATAATTTCAGAGCATTCTGATGTACGGTTTTAAAATTAGGGCCTTAAAACCAAGGCTATATTGACACTTTTTCAGGCTAGTAAAGGCATATTCTTCTCTTTTTCAGAAGGCATATTCTTCTCTTTTCAGGATACTCTAAATAGGAACCCTGACGTTATGCCAGCTTCATTCCAAGTCTGGAGAAGACATCACCTATCCAGTGTGTCTCTCAGGTAATTTCAGAGCATTCTGATGTACGGTTGTAAAATTAACGCCTTGAAACCAAGGCTATATTGACACTTTTTCAGGCTAGTAAAGGCATATTCTTCTCTTTTTCAGAAGGCATATTCTTCTCTTTTTCAGGCTACTCTAAATAGGACGTCTGACGTTTTGCCAGCTTCATTCCAAGTCTGGTGGGGACATCACCTATCCAGTGTTTCTCTCAGGTAATTTCAGAGCATTCTGATGTACGGTTTTAAAATTAAGGCCTTGAAACCAAGGCTACATTGACACTTTTTCAGGCTAGTAAAGGCATATTCTTCTCTTTTTCAGGCTACTCTAAATAGGAATCCTGACGTTTTGCCAGCTTCATTCCAAGTCTGGTGGGGACATCACCTATCCAGTGTTTCTCTCACATAATTTCAGAGCATTCTGATGTACGGTTTTAAAATTAGGCCTTGAAAACAAGGCTATATTGACACTTTTTCAGGCTAGTAAAGGCATATTCTTCTCTTTTTCAGGCTACTCTAAATAGGAATCCTGACGTTATTCCAGCTTCATTCCAAGTCTGGAGGAGACATCACCTATCCAGTGTGTCTCTCACATAATTTCAGAGCATTCTGATGTACGGTTTTAAAATTAGGGCCTTAAAACCAAGGCTATATTGACACTTTTTCAGGCTAGTAAAGGCATATTCTTCTCTTTTTCAGGCTACTCTAAATAGGAATCCTGACGTTATGCCAGCTTCATTCCAAGTCTGGAGGGACATCACCTATCCAGTGTGTCTCTCAGGTAATTTCAGAGCATTCTGATGTACGGTTTTAAAATTAGGCCTTGAAACCAAGGCTATATTGACACTTTTTCAGGCTAGTAAAGGCATATTCTTCTCTTTTTCAGAAGGCATATTCTCTCTTTTTCAGGCTACTCTAAATAGGAATCCTGACGTTATGCCAGCTTCATTCCAAGTCTGGTGGGGACATCACCTATCCAGTGTTTCTCTCAGGTAATTTCAGAGCATTCTGATGTACGGTTTTAAAATTAAGGCCTTGAAACCAAGGCTATATTGACACTTTTTCAGGCTAGTAAAGGCATATTCTTCTCTTTTTCAGGCTACTCTAAATAGGAATCCTGACGTTATGCCAGCTTCATTCCAAGTCTGGTGGGGACATCACCTATCCAGTGTGTCTCTCACATAATTTCAGAGCATTCTGATGTACGGTTTTAAAATTAGGGCCTTAAAACCAAGGCTATATTGACACTTTTTCAGGCTAGTAAAGGCATATTCTTCTCTTTTTCAGAAGGCATATTCTTCTCTTTTTCAGGCTACTCTAAATAGGAATCCTGACGTTATGCCAGCTTCATTCCAAGTCTGGTGGAGACATCACCTATCCAGTGTGTCTCTCACATAATTTCAGAGCATTCTGATGTACGGTTTTAAAATTAGGGCCTTAAAACCAAGGCTATATTGACACTTTTTCAGGCTAGTAAAGGCATATTCTTCTCTTTTTCAGAAGGCATATTCTTCTCTTTTTCAGGCTACTCTAAATAGGAATCCTGACGTTATGCCAGCTTCATTCCAAGTCTGGAGGAGACATCACCTATCCAGTGTGTCTCTCATATAATTTCAGAGCATTCTGATGTACGGTTTTAAAATTAGGGCCTTAAACCAAGGCTATATTGACACTTTTCAGGCTAGTAAAGGCATATTCTTCTCTTTTTCAGAAGGCATATTCTTCTCTTTTTCAGGCTACTCTAAATAGGAATCCTGACGTTATGCCAGCTTCATTCCAAGTCTGGGGGACATCACCTATCCAGTGTGTCTCTCAGGTAATTTCAGAGCATTCTGATGTACGGTTTTAAAATTAGGGCCTTGAAACCAAGGCTATATTGACACTTTTTCAGGCTAGTAAAGGCATATTCTTCTCTTTTTCAGAAGGCATATTCTTCTCTTTTTCAGGCTACTCTAAATAGGAATCCTGACGTTATGCCAGCTTCATTCCAAGTCTGGTGGGGACATCACCTATCCAGTGTTTCTCTCATATAATTTCAGAGCATTCTGATGTACGGTTTTAAAATTAAGGCCTTGAAACCAAGGCTATATTGACACTTTTTCAGGCTAGTAAAGGCATATTCTTCTCTTTTTCAGAAGGCATATTCTTCTCTTTTCAGGCTACTCTAAATAGGAACCTGACGTTATGCCAGCTTCATTCCAAGTCTGGAGGAGACATCACCTATCCAGTGTGTCTCTCAGGTAATTTCAGAGCATTCTGATGTACGGTTTTAAAATTAAGGCCTTGAAACCAAGGCTATATTGACACTTTTTCAGGCTAGTAAAGGCATATTCTTCTCTTTTTCAGAAGGCATATTCTTCTCTTTTTCAGGCTACTCTAAATAGGAATCCTGACGTTTTGCCAGCTTCATTCCAAGTCTGGTGGGGACATCACCTATCCAGTGTTTCTCTCAGGTAATTTCAGAGCATTCTGATGTACGGTTTTAAAATTAAGGCCTTGAAACCAAGGCTATATTGACACTTTTTCAGGCTAGTAAAGGCATATTCTTCTCTTTTTCAGGCTACTCTAAATAGGACGTCTGACGTTTTGCCAGCTTCATTCCAAGTCTGGTGGGACATCACCTATCCAGTGTTTCTCTCAGGTAATTTCAGAGCATTCTGATGTACGGTTTTAAAATTAAGGCCTTGAAACCAAGGCTATATTGACACTTTTTCAGGCTAGTAAAGGCATATTCTTCTCTTTTTCAGGCTACTCTAAATAGAAATCCTGACGTTATTCCAGCTTCATTCCAAGTCTGGAGGAGACATCACCTATCCAGTGTGTCTCTCACATAATTTCAGAGCATTCTGATGTACGGTTTTAAAATTAAGGCCTTAAACCAAGGCTATATTGACACTTTTTCAGGCTAGTAAAGGCATATTCTTCTCTTTTTCAGGCTACTCTAAATAGGAATCCTGACGTTATGCCAGCTTCATTCCAAGTCTGGAGGAGACATCACCTATCCAGTGTGTCTCTCACATAATTTCAGAGCATTCTGATGTACGGTTTTAAATTAGGGCCTTAAAACCAAGGCTATATTGACACTTTTTCAGGCTAGTAAAGGCATATTCTTCTCTTTTTCAGAAGGCATTCTTCTCTTTTCAGGCTACTCTAAATAGGAATCCTGACGTTATGCCAGCTTCATTCCAAGTCTGGTGGGGACATCACCTATCCAGTGTTTCTCTCAGGTAATTTCAGAGCATTCTGATGTACGGTTTTAAAATTAAGGCCTTGAAACCAAGGCTATATTGACACTTTTTCAGGCTAGTAAAGGCATATTCTTCTCTTTTTCAGGCTACTCTAAATAGAAATCCTGACGTTATTCCAGCTTCATTCCAAGTCTGGTGGGACATAACCTATCCAGTGTGTCTCTCACATAATTTCAGAGCATTCTGATGTACGGTTTTAAAATTAGGGCCTTAAAACCAAGGCTATATTGACACTTTTTCAGGCTAGTAAAGGCATATTCTTCTCTTTTTCAGAAGGCATATTCTTCTTTTTTCAGGCTACTCTAAATAGGAATCCTGACGTTATGCCAGCTTCATTCCAAGTCTGGTGGGGACATCACCTATCCAGTGTTCTCTCAGGTAATTTCAGAGCATTCTGATGTACGGTTTTAAAATTAAGGCCTTGAAACCAAGGCTATATTGACACTTTTTCAGGCTAGTAAAGGCATATTCTTCTCTTTTTCAGAAGGCTTCTCTTTTTCAGCTACTCTAAATAGAATCCTGACGTTATGCCAGCTTCATTCCAAGTCTGGTGGGGACATCACCTATCCAGTGTGTCTCTCAGGTAATTTCAGAGCATTCTGATGTACGGTTTTAAAATTAAGGCCTTGAAACCAAGGCTATATTGACACTTTTTCAGGCTAGTAAAGGCATATTCTTCTCTTTTTCAGGCTCTTCTTTCAGGCTACTCTAATAGGAATCCTGACGTTTGCCAGCTTCATTCCAAGTCTGGAGGGACATCACCTATCCAGTGTGTCTCTCAGGTAATTTCAGAGCATTCTGATGTACGGTTTTAAAATTAGGCCTTAAACCAAGGCTATATTGACACTTTTTCAGGCTAGTAAAGGCATATTCTTCTCTTTTTCAGAAGGCATATTCTTCTCTTTTTCAGGCTACTCTAAATAGGAATCTGACGTTTTGCCAGCTTCATTCCAAGTCTGGTGGGGACATCACCTATCCAGTGTGTCTCTCAGGTAATTTCAGAGCATTCTGATGTACGGTTTTAAAATTAAGGCCTTGAAACCAAGGCTATATTGACACTTTTTCAGGCTAGTAAAGGCATATTCTTCTCTTTTTCAGGCTACTCTAAATAGGAATCCTGACGTTATGCCAGCTTCATTCCAAGTCTGGTGGGGACATCACCTATCCAGTGTTTCTCTCAGGTAATTTCAGAGCATTCTGATGTACGGTTTTAAAATTAAGGCCTTGAAACCAAGGCTACATTGACACTTTTTCAGGCTAGTAAAGGCATATTCTTCTCTTTTTCAGGCTACTCTAAATAGAAATCCTGACGTTATTCCAGCTTCATTCCAAGTCTGGAGGAGACATCACCTATCCAGTGTGTCTCTCACATAATTTCAGAGCATTCTGATGTACGGTTTTAAAATTAGGGCCTTAAAACCAAGGCTATATTGACACTTTTTCAGGCTAGTAAAGGCATATTCTTCTCTTTTCAGGCTACTCTAAATAGGAATCCTGACGTTATGCCAGCTTCATTCCCAGTCTGGAGGAGACATCACCCATCCAGTGTGTCTCTCACATAATTTCAGAGCATTCTGATGTACGGTTTTAAAATTAGGGCCTTAAAACCAAGGCTATATTGACACTTTTTCAGGCTAGTAAAGGCATATTCTTCTCTTTTTCAGAAGGCATACTCTCTTTTTCAGGCTACTCTAAATAGGATCCTGACGTTTTGCCAGCTTCATTCCAAGTCTGGTGGGGACATCACCTATCCAGTGTTTCTCTCAGGTAATTTCAGAGCATTCTGATGTACGGTTTTAAAATTAAGGCCTTGAAACCAAGGCTACATTGACACTTTTTCAGGCTAGTAAAGGCATATTCTTCTCTTTTTCAGGCTACTCTAAATAGAAATCCTGACGTTTTTCCAGTTAATTCCAAGTCTAGAGGAGACATCACCCATCCAGTGTGTCTCTCACATAATTTCAGAGCATTCTGATGTACGGTTTTAAAATTAGGGCCTTAAAACAAGGCTATATTGACACTTTTTCAGGCTAGTAAAGGCATATTCTTCTCTTTTTCAGAAGGCATATTCTTCTCTTTTTCAGGCTACTCTAAATAGGACGTCTGACGTTTTGCCAGCTTCATTCCAAGTCTGGTGGGGACATCACCTATCCAGGTTTCTCTCAGGTAATTTCAGAGCATTCTGATGTACGGTTTTAAAATTAAGGCCTTGAAACCAAGGCTACATTGACACTTTTTCAGGCTAGTAAAGGCATATTCTTCTCTTTTTCAGGCTACTCTAAATAGGACGTCTGACGTTTTGCCAGCTTCATTCCAAGTCTGGTGGGGACATCACCTATCCAGGGTTTCTCTCAGGTAATTTCAGAGCATTCTGATGTACGGTTTTAAAATTAAGGCCTTGAAACCAAGGCTACATTGACACTTTTTCAGGCTAGTAAAGGCATATTCTTCTCTTTTTCAGGCTACTCTAAATAGAAATCCTGACGTTTTTCCAGGTTAATTCCAAGTCTAGAGGAGACATCACCCATCCAGTGTGTCTCTCACATAATTTCAGAGCATTCTGATGTACGGTTTTAAAATTAGGGCCTTAAAAACAAGGCTATATTGACACTTTTTCAGGCTAGTAAAGGCATATTCTTCTCTTTTTCAGAAGGAATATTCTTCTCTTTTTCAGGCTACTCTAAATAGGACGTCTGACGTTTTGCCAGCTTCATTCCAAGTCTGGTGGGGACATCACCTATCCAGTGTTTCTCTCAGGTAATTTCAGAGCATTCTGATGAACGGTTTTAAAATTAAGGCCTTGAAACCAAGGCTACATTGACACTTTTTCAGGCTAGTAAAGGCATATTCTTCTCTTTTTCAGGCTACTCTAAATAGGACGTCTGACGTTTTGCCAGCTTCATTCCAAGTCTGGTGGGGACATCACTATCCAGTGTTTCTCTCAGGTAATTTCAGAGCATTCTGATGTACGGTTTTAAAATTAAGGCCTTGAAACCAAGGCTATATTGACACTTTTTCAGGCTAGTAAAGGCATATTCTTCTCTTTTTCAGGCTACTCTAAATAGGAATCCTGACATTATGCCAGCTTCATTCCCAGTCTGGAGGAGACATCACCCATCCAGTGTGTCTCTCACATAATTTCAGAGCATTCTGATGTACGGTTTTAAAATTAGGGCCTTAAAAACAAGGCTATATTGACACTTTTTCAGGCTAGTAAAGGCATATTCTTCTCTTTTTCAGAAGGAATATTCTTCTCTTTTTCAGGCTACTCTAAATAGGACGTCTGACGTTTTGCCAGCTTCATTCCAAGTCTGGTGGGGACATCACCTATCCAGTGTTTCTCTCAGGTAATTTCAGAGCATTCTGATGTACGGTTTTAAAATTAAGGCCTTGAAACCAAGGCTACATTGACACTTTTTCAGGCTAGTAAAGGCATATTCTTCTCTTTTTCAGGCTACTCTAAATAGAAATCCTGACGTTTTTCCAGGTTAATTCCAAGTCTAGAGGAGACATCACCCATCCAGTGTGTCTCTCACATAATTTCAGAGCATTCTGATGTACGGTTTTAAAATTAGGGCCTTAAAAACAAGGCTATATTGACACTTTTTCAGGCTAGTAAAGGCATATTCTTCTCTTTTTCAGAAGGAATATTCTTCTCTTTTTCAGGCTACTCTAAATAGGACGTCTGACGTTTTGCCAGCTTCATTCCAAGTCTGGTGGGGACATCACCTATCCAGGTTTCTCTCAGGTAATTTCAGAGCATTCTGATGTACGGTTTTAAAATTAAGGCCTTGAAACCAAGGCTACATTGACACTTTTTCAGGCTAGTAAAGGCATATTCTTCTCTTTTTCAGGCTACTCTAAATAGGACGTCTGACGTTTTGCCAGCTTCATTCCAAGTCTGGTGGGGACATCACCTATCCAGGGTTTCTCTCAGGTAATTTCAGAGCATTCTGATGTACGGTTTTAAATTAAGGCCTTGAAACCAAGCTACATTGACACTTTTTCAGGCTAGTAAAGGCATATCTTCTCTTTTTCAGGCTACTCTAAATAGGAATCCTGACGTTTTGCCAGTTAATTCCAAGTCTGGAGGAGACATCACCCATCCAGTGTGTCTCTCACATAATTTCAGAGCATTCTGATGTACGGTTTTAAAATTAGGGCCTAAAAACAAGGCTATATTGACACTTTTCAGGCTAGTAAAGGCATATTCTTCTCTTTTTCAGAAGGCATATTCTTCTCTTTTTCAGGCTACTCTAAATAGGACGTCTGACGTTTTGCCAGCTTCATTCCAAGTCTGGTGGGGACATCACCTATCCAGTGTTTCTCTCAGGTAATTTCAGAGCATTCTGATGTACGGTTTTAAAATTAAGGCCTTGAAACCAAGGCTACATTGACACTTTTCAGGCTAGTAAAGGCATATTCTTCTCTTTTTCAGGCTACTCTAAATAGGACGTCTGACGTTTTGCCAGCTTCATTCCAAGTCTGGTGGGGACATCACCTATCCAGTGTTTCTCTCAGGTAATTTCAGAGCATTCTGATGTACGGTTTTAAAATTAAGGCCTTGAAACCAAGGCTACATTGACACTTTTCAGGCTAGTAAAGGCATATTCTTCTCTTTTTCAGGCTACTCTAAATAGAAATCCTGACGTTTTTCCAGGTTAATTCCAAGTCTAGAGGAGACATCACCATCCAGTGTGTCTCTCAATAATTTCAGAGCATTCTGATGTACGGTTTTAAAATTAGGGCCTTAAAAACAAGGCTATATTGACACTTTTTCAGGCTAGTAAAGGCATATTCTTCTCTTTTTCAGAAGGCATTCTTCTCTTTTTCAGGCTACTCTAAATAGGACGTCTGACGTTTTGCCAGCTTCATTCCAAGTCTGGTGGGGACATCACCTATCCAGTGTTTCTCTCAGGTAATTTCAGAGCATTCTGATGTACGGTTTTAAAATTAAGGCCTTGAAACCAAGGCTACATTGACACTTTTTCAGGCTAGTAAAGGCATATTCTTCTCTTTTTCAGGCTACTCTAAATAGGATCTGACGTTTTGCCAGCTTCATTCCAAGTCTGGTGGGGACATCACCTATCCAGGTTTCTCTCAGGTAATTTCAGAGCATTCTGATGTACGGTTTTAAAATTAAGGCCTTGAAACCAAGGCTACATTGACACTTTTCAGGCT
Organism: Etheostoma spectabile; assembly: GCF_008692095.1. Taxonomy (NCBI): domain Eukaryota; kingdom Metazoa; phylum Chordata; class Actinopteri; order Perciformes; family Percidae; genus Etheostoma; species Etheostoma spectabile. The sequence continues at coordinate 23,127,129 of NC_045733.1, read as the reverse complement.
AGTAAAGGCATATTCTTCTCTTTTTCAGGCTACTCTAAATAGAAATCCTGACGTTTTTCCAGCTTCATTCCAAGTCTGAGGAGACATCACCATCCAGTGTGTCTCTCAGGTAATTTCAGAGCATTCTGATGTACGGTTTTAAAATTAAGGCCTTAAAAACAAGGCTATATTGACACTTTTCAGGCTAGTAAAGGCATATTCTTCTCTTTTTCAGAAGGAATATTCTTCTCTTTTCAGGCTACTCTAAATAGGACGTCTGACGTTTTGCCAGCTTCATTCCAAGTCTGGTGGGGACATCACCTATCCAGTGTTCTCTCAGGTAATTTCAGAGCATTCTGATGTACGGTTTTAAAATAAGGCCTTGAAACCAAGGCTACATTGACACTTTTTCAGGCTAGTAAAGGCATATTCTTCTCTTTTCAGGCTACTCTAAATAGGACGTCTGACGTTTTGCCAGCTTCATTCCAAGTCTGGTGGGGACATCACCTATCCAGGTTTCTCTCAGGTAATTTCAGAGCATTCTGATGTACGGTTTTAAAATTAAGGCCTTGAAACCAAGGCTACATTGACACTTTTTCAGGCTAGTAAAGGCATATTCTTCTCTTTTTCAGGCTACTCTAAATAGGACGTCTGACGTTTTGCCAGCTTCATTCCAAGTCTGGTGGGGACATCACCTATCCAGTGTTTCTCTCAGGTAATTTCAGAGCATTCTGATGTACGGTTTAAAATTAAGGCCTTGAAACCAAGGCTACATTGACACTTTTCAGGCTAGTAAAGGCATTCTTCTCTTTTTCAGGCTACTCTAAATAGAAATCCTGACGTTTTTCCAGGTTAATTCCAAGTCTAGAGGAGACATCACCATCCAGTGTGTCTCACATAATTTCAGAGCATTCTGATGTACGGTTTTAAAATTAGGGCCTTAAAAACAAGGCTATATTGACACTTTTTCAGGCTAGTAAAGGCATATTCTTCTCTTTTTCAGAAGGAATATTCTTCTCTTTTTCAGGCTACTCTAAATAGGACGTCTGACGTTTTGCCAGCTTCATTCCAAGTCTGGTGGGGACATCACCTATCCAGTGTTTCTCTCAGGTAATTTCAGAGCATTCTGATGTACGGTTTTAAAATTAAGGCCTTGAAACCAAGGCTACATTGACACTTTTTCAGGCTAGTAAAGGCATATTCTTCTCTTTTTCAGGCTACTCTAAATAGGACGTCTGACGTTTTGCCAGCTTCATTCCAAGTCTGGTGGGGACATCACCTATCCAGTGTTTCTCTCAGGTAATTTCAGAGCATTCTGATGTACGGTTTTAAAATTAAGGCCTTGAAACCAAGGCTACATTGACACTTTTTCAGGCTAGTAAAGGCATATTCTTCTCTTTTTCAGGCTACTCTAAATAGAAATCCTGACGTTTTTCCAGGTTAATTCCAAGTCTAGAGGAGACATCACCCATCCAGTGTGTCTCTCACATAATTTCAGAGCATTCTGATGTACGGTTTTAAAATTAGGGCCTTAAAAACAAGGCTATATTGACACTTTTTCAGGCTAGTAAAGGCATATTCTTCTCTTTTTCAGAAGGCATATTCTTCTCTTTTTCAGGCTACTCTAAATAGGACGTCTGACGTTTTGCCAGCTTCATTCCAAGTCTGGTGGGGACATCACCTATCCAGTGTTTCTCTCAGGTAATTTCAGAGCATTCTGATGTACGGTTTTAAAATTAAGGCCTTGAAACCAAGGCTACATTGACACTTTTTCAGGCTAGTAAAGGCATATTCTTCTCTTTTTCAGGCTACTCTAAATAGGACGTCTGACGTTTTGCCAGCTTCATTCCAAGTCTGGTGGGGACATCACCTATCCAGGGTTTCTCTCAGGTAATTTCAGAGCATTCTGATGTACGGTTTTAAAATTAAGGCCTTGAAACCAAGGCTACATTGACACTTTTTCAGGCTAGTAAAGGCATATTCTTCTCTTTTTCAGGCTACTCTAAATAGAAATCCTGACGTTTTTCCAGGTTAATTCCAAGTCTAGAGGAGACATCACCCATCCAGTGTGTCTCTCACATAATTTCAGAGCATTCTGATGTACGGTTTTAAAATTAGGGCCTTAAAAAACAAGGCTATATTGACACTTTTCAGGCTAGTAAAGGCATATTCTTCTCTTTTTCAGAAGGAATATTCTTCTCTTTTCAGGCTACTCTAAATAGGACGTCTGACGTTTTGCCAGCTTCATTCCAAGTCTGGTGGGGACATCACCTATCCAGTGTTTCTCTCAGGTAATTTCAGAGCATTCTGATGTACGGTTTAAAATTAAGGCCTTGAAACCAAGGCTATATTGACACTTTTTCAGGCTAGTAAAGGCATATTCTTCTCTTTTTCAGGCTACTCTAAATAGGAATCCTGACATTATGCCAGCTTCATTCCCAGTCTGGAGGAGACATCACCCATCCAGTGTGTCTCTCACATAATTTCAGAGCATTCTGATGTACGGTTTTAAAATTAGGGCCTTAAAAACAAGGCTATATTGACACTTTTTCAGGCTAGTAAAGGCATATTCTTCTCTTTTTCAGAAGGAATATTCTTCTCTTTTTCAGGCTACTCTAAATAGGACGTCTGACGTTTTGCCAGCTTCATTCCAAGTCTGGTGGGGACATCACCTATCCAGTGTTTCTCTCAGGTAATTTCAGAGCATTCTGATGTACGGTTTTAAAATTAAGGCCTTGAAACCAAGGCTACATTGACACTTTTTCAGGCTAGTAAAGGCATATTCTTCTCTTTTTCAGGCTACTCTAAATAGGAATCCTGACGTTATGCCAGCTTCATTCCAAGTCTGGTGGGGACATCACCTATCCAGTGTTTCTCTCAGGTAATTTCAGAGCATTCTGATGTACGGTTTAAAATTAAGGCCTTGAAACCAAGGCTACATTGACACTTTTTCAGGCTAGTAAAGGCATATTCTTCTCTTTTTCAGGCTACTCTAAATAGAAATCCTGACGTTTTTCCAGGTTAATTCCAAGTCTAGAGGAGACATCACCCATCCAGTGTGTCTCTCACATAATTTCAGAGCATTCTGATGTACGGTTTTAAAATTAGGGCCTTAAAAACAAGGCTATATTGACACTTTTTCAGGCTAGTAAAGGCATATTCTTCTCTTTTTCAGAAGGAATATTCTTCTCTTTTTCAGGCTACTCTAAATAGAAATCCTGACGTTTTGCCAGCTTCATTCCAAGTCTGGTGGGGACATCACCTATCCAGTGTTTCTCTCAGGTAATTTCAGAGCATTCTGATGTACGGTTTTAAAATTAAGGCCTTGAAACCAAGGCTACATTGACACTTTTTCAGGCTAGTAAAGGCATATTCTTCTCTTTTTCAGGCTACTCTAAATAGAAATCCTGACGTTTTGCCAGGTTAATTCCAAGTCTAGAGGAGACATCACCCATCCAGTGTGTCTCTCACATAATTTCAGAGCATTCTGATGTACGGTTTTAAAATTAGGGCCTTAAAAACAAGGCTATATTGACACTTTTTCAGGCTAGTAAAGGCATATTCTTCTCTTTTTCAGAAGGCTTCTTTTCAGGCTACTCTAAATAGGACGTCTGACGTTTTGCCAGCTTCATTCCAAGTCTGGTGGGGACATCACCTATCCAGTGTTCTCTCAGGTAATTTCAGAGCATTCTGATGTACGGTTTTAAAATTAAGGCCTTGAAACCAAGGCTACATTGACACTTTTTCAGGCTAGTAAAGGCATATTCTTCTCTTTTTCAGGCTACTCTAAATAGGACGTCTGACGTTTTGCCAGCTTCATTCCAAGTCTGGTGGGGACATCACCTATCCAGTGTTTCTCTCAGGTAATTTCAGAGCATTCTGATGTACGGTTTTAAAATTAAGGCCTTGAAACCAAGGCTACATTGACACTTTTTCAGGCTAGTAAAGGCATATTCTCTTTTTCAGGCTACTCTAAATAGAAATCCTGACGTTTTCCCAGGTTAATTCCAAGTCTAGAGGAGACATCACCCATCCAGTGTGTCTCACATAATTTCAGAGCATTCTGATGTACGGTTTTAAAATAGGGCCTTAAAAACAAGGCTATATTGACACTTTTTCAGGCTAGTAAAGGCATCTTCTTTTTTCAGAAGGAATATTCTCTCTTTTCAGGCTACTCTAAATAGGACGTCTGACGTTTTGCCAGCTTCATTCCAAGTCTGGTGGGGACATCACCTATCCAGTGTTCTCTCAGGTAATTTCAGAGCATTCTGATGTACGGTTTTAAAATTAAGGCCTTGAAACCAAGGCTACATTGACACTTTTTCAGGCTAGTAAAGGCATATTCTTCTCTTTTTCAGGCTACTCTAAATAGGAATCTGACGTTTTGCCAGCTTCATTCCAAGTCTGGTGGGACATCACCTATCCAGGGTTTCTCTCAGGTAATTTCAGAGCATTCTGATGTACGGTTTTAAAATTAAGGCCTTGAAACCAAGGCTACATTGACACTTTTTCAGGCTAGTAAAGGCATATTCTTCTCTTTTTCAGGCTACTCTAAATAGAAATCCTGACGTTTTTCCAGGTTAATTCCAAGTCTAGAGGAGACATCACCCATCCAGTGTGTCTCTCACATAATTTCAGAGCATTCTGATGTACGGTTTTAAAATTAAGGCCTTGAAACCAAGGCTACATTGACACTTTTTCAGGCTAGTAAAGGCATATTCTTCTCTTTTTCAGGCTACTCTAAATAGAAATCCTGACGTTTTTCCAGGTTAATTCCAAGTCTAGAGGAGACATCACCCATCCAGTGTGTCTCTCACATAATTTCAGAGCATTCTGATGTACGGTTTTAAAATTAGGGCCTTAAAAACAAGGCTATATTGACACTTTTTCAGGCTAGTAAAGGCATATTCTTCTCTTTTTCAGGCTACTCTAAATAGGACGTCTGACGTTTTGCCAGCTTCATTCCAAGTCTGGTGGGGACATCACCTATCCAGTGTTTCTCTCAGGTAATTTCAGAGCATTCTGATGTACGGTTTTAAAATTAAGGCCTTGAAACCAAGGCTACATTGACACTTTTTCAGGCTAGTAAAGGCATATTCTTCTCTTTTTCAGGCTACTCTAAATAGGACGTCTGACGTTTTGCCAGCTTCATTCCAAGTCTGGTGGGGACATCACCTATCCAGTGTTTCTCTCAGGTAATTTCAGAGCATTCTGATGTACGGTTTTAAAATTAAGGCCTTGAAACCAAGGCTACATTGACACTTTTTCAGGCTAGTAAAGGCATATTCTTCTCTTTTTCAGGCTACTCTAAATAGAAATCCTGACGTTTTTCCAGGTTAATTCCAAGTCTAGAGGAGACATCACCCATCCAGTGTGTCTCTCACATAATTTCAGAGCATTCTGATGTACGGTTTTAAAATTAGGGCCTTAAAAACAAGGCTATATTGACACTTTTTCAGGCTAGTAAAGGCATATTCTTCTCTTTTTCAGGCTACTCTAAATAGGACGTCTGACGTTTTGCCAGCTTCATTCCAAGTCTGGTGGGGACATCACCTATCCAGTGTTTCTCTCAGGTAATTTCAGAGCATTCTGATGAACGGTTTTAAAATTAAGGCCTTGAAACCAAGGCTACATTGACACTTTTTCAGGCTAGTAAAGGCATATTCTTCTCTTTTTCAGGCTACTCTAAATAGGACGTCTGACGTTTTGCCAGCTTCATTCCAAGTCTGGTGGGGACATCACCTATCCAGTGTTCTCTCAGGTAATTTCAGAGCATTCTGATGTACGGTTTTAAAATTAAGGCCTTGAAACCAAGGCTACATTGACACTTTTTCAGGCTAGTAAAGGCATATTCTTCTCTTTTTCAGGCTACTCTAAATAGAAATCCTGACGTTTTTCCAGGTTAATTCCAAGTCTAGAGGAGACATCACCATCCAGTGTGTCTCTCACATAATTTCAGAGCATTCTGATGTACGGTTTTAAATTAGGGCCTTAAAACAAGGCTATATTGACACTTTTTCAGGCTAGTAAAGGCATATTCTTCTCTTTTTCAGAAGGATATTCTTCTCTTTTCAGGCTACTCTAAATAGGACGTCTGACGTTTTGCCAGCTTCATTCCAAGTCTGGTGGGGACATCACCTATCCAGTGTTTCTCTCAGGTAATTTCAGAGCATTCTGATGTACGGTTTTAAAATTAAGGCCTTGAAACCAAGGCTACATTGACACTTTTTCAGGCTAGTAAAGGCATATTCTTCTCTTTTTCAGGCTACTCTAAATAGGACGTCTGACGTTTTGCCAGCTTCATTCCAAGTCTGGTGGGGACATCACCTATCCAGTGTTTCTCTCAGGTAATTTCAGAGCATTCTGATGTACGGTTTTAAAATTAAGGCCTTGAAACCAAGGCTACATTGACACTTTTTCAGGCTAGTAAAGGCATATTCTTCTCTTTTTCAGGCTACTCTAAATAGAAATCCTGACGTTTTTCCAGCTTAATTCCAAGTAGAGGAGACATCACCCATCCAGTGTGTCTCTCACATAATTTCAGAGCATTCTGATGTACGGTTTTAAAATTAGGGCCTTAAAAACAAGGCTATATTGACACTTTTTCAGGCTAGTAAAGGCATATCTTCTCTTTTTCAGAAGGAATATTCTTCTCTTTTCAGGCTACTCTAAATAGGACGTCTGACGTTTTGCCAGCTTCATTCCAAGTCTGGTGGGGACATCACCTATCCAGTGTTTCTCTCAGGTAATTTCAGAGCATTCTGATGTACGGTTTTAAAATTAAGGCCTTGAAACCAGGCTACATTGACACTTTTTCAGGCTAGTAAAGGCATATTCTTCTCTTTTTCAGGCTACTCTAAATAGGACGTCTGACGTTTTGCCAGCTTCATTCCAAGTCTGGTGGGGACATCACCTATCCAGGGTTTCTCTCAGGTAATTTCAGAGCATTCTGATGTACGGTTTTAAATTAAGGCCTTGAAACAAGGCTACATTGACACTTTTTCAGGCTAGTAAAGGCATATTCTTCTCTTTTTCAGGCTACTCTAAATAGAAATCCTGACGTTTTTCCAGGTTAATTCCAAGTCTAGAGGAGACATCCCATCCAGTGTGTCTCTCACATAATTTCAGAGCATTCTGATGTACGGTTTAAAATTAGGCCTTAAAAACAAGGCTATATTGACACTTTTCAGGCTAGTAAAGGCATATTCTTCTCTTTTTCAGGCTACTCTAAATAGGACGTCTGACGTTTTGCCAGCTTCATTCCAAGTCTGGTGGGGACATCACCTATCCAGTGTTTCTCTCAGGTAATTTCAGAGCATTCTGATGTACGGTTTTAAAATTAAGGCCTTGAAACCAAGGCTACATTGACACTTTTTCAGGCTAGTAAAGGCATATTCTTCTCTTTCAGGCTACTCTAAATAGGACGTCTGACGTTTTGCCAGCTTCATTCCAAGTCTGGTGGGGACATCACCTATCCAGTGTTTCTCTCAGGTAATTTCAGAGCATTCTGATGTACGGTTTTAAAATTAAGGCCTTGAAACCAAGGCTACATTGACACTTTTTCAGGCTAGTAAAGGCATATTCTTCTCTTTTTCAGGCTACTCTAAATAGAAACTGACGTTTTTCCAGGTCATTCCAAGTCTAGAGGAGACATCACCCATCCAGTGTGTCTCACATAATTTCAGAGCATTCTGATGTACGGTTTTAAAATTAGGGCTTAAAAACAAGGCTATATTGACACTTTTTCAGGCTAGTAAAGGCATATTCTTCTCTTTTTCAGGCTACTCTAAATAGGACGTCTGACGTTTTGCCAGCTTCATTCCAAGTCTGGTGGGGACATCACCTATCCAGTGTTCTCTCAGGTAATTTCAGAGCATTCTGATGTACGGTTTTAAAATTAAGGCCTTGAACCAAGGCTACATTGACACTTTTTCAGGCTAGTAAAGGCATATCTTCTCTTTTTCAGGCTACTCTAAATAGGACGTCTGACGTTTTGCCAGCTTCATTCCAAGTCTGGTGGGGACATCACCTATCCAGTGTTTCTCTCAGGTAATTTCAGAGCATTCTGATGTACGGTTTTAAAATTAAGGCTTGAAACCAAGGCTACATTGACACTTTTTCAGGCTATAAAGGCATATTCTTCTCTTTTTCAGGCTACTAAATAGAAATCCTGACGTTTTTCCAGGTTAATTCCAAGTCTAGAGGGACATCACCCATCCAGTGTGTCTCTCACATAATTTCAGAGCATTCTGATGTACGGTTTTAAAATTAGGGCCTTAAAAACAAGGCTATATTGACACTTTTTCAGGCTAGTAAAGGCATATTTCTCTCTTTTCAGAAGGAATATTCTTCTTTTTTCAGGCTACTCTAAATAGGACGTCTGACGTTTTGCCAGCTTCATTCCAAGTCTGGTGGGGACATCACCTATCCAGTGTTTCTCTCAGGTAATTTCAGAGCATTCTGATGTACGGTTTTAAAATTAAGGCCTTGAAACGAAGGCTACATTGACACTTTTTCAGGCTAGTAAAGGCATATTCTTCTCTTTTTCAGGCTACTCTAAATAGGACGTCTGACGTTTTGCCAGCTTCATTCCAAGTCTGGTGGGGACATCACCTATCCAGGGTTCTCTCAGGTAATTTCAGAGCATTCTGATGTACGGTTTTAAAATTAAGGCCTTGAAACCAAGGCTACATTGACACTTTTTCAGGCTAGTAAAGGCATATTCTTCTCTTTTTCAGGCTACTCTAAATAGAAATCCTGACGTTTTTCCAGGTTAATTCCAAGTCTAGAGGAGACATCACCCATCCAGTGTGTCTCTCACATAATTCAGAGCATTCTGATGTACGGTTTAAAATTAGGGCCTTAAAAACAAGGCTATATTGACACTTTTCAGGCTAGTAAAGGCATATTCTTCTCTTTTTCAGAGGAATCTTCTTCTTTTTCAGGCTACTCTAAATAGGACGTCTGACGTTTTGCCAGCTTCATTCCAAGTCTGGTGGGGACATCACTATCCAGTGTTCTCTCAGGTAATTTCAGAGCATTCTGATGTACGGTTTTAAAATTAAGGCCTTGAAACCAAGGCTACATTGACACTTTTTCAGGCTAGTAAAGGCATATTCTTCTCTTTTTCAGGCTACTCTAAATAGGACGTCTGACGTTTTGCCAGCTTCATTCCAAGTCTGGTGGGGACATCACCTATCCAGGGTTTCTCTCAGGTAATTTCAGAGCATTCTGATGTACGGTTTAAAATTAAGGCCTTGAAACCAAGGCTACATTGACACTTTTTCAGGCTAGTAAAGGCATATTCTTCTCTTTTTCAGGCTACTCTAAATAGAAATCCTGACGTTTTTCCAGGTTAATTCCAAGTCTAGAGGAGACATCACCCATCCAGTGTGTCTCTCACATAATTTCAGAGCATTCTGATGTACGGTTTTAAAATTAGGGCCTTAAAAACAAGGCTATATGACACTTTTCAGGCTAGTAAAGGCATATCTTCTCTTTTTCAGAAGGAATATTCTTCTCTTTTCAGGCTACTCTAAATAGGACGTCTGACGTTTTGCCAGCTTCATTCCAAGTCTGGTGGGGACATCACCTATCCAGTGTTTCTCTCAGGTAATTTCAGAGCATTCTGATGTACGGTTTTAAAATTAAGGCCTTGAAACCAAGGCTACATTGACACTTTTTCAGGCTAGTAAAGGCATATTCTTCTCTTTTTCAGGCTACTCTAAATAGGACGTCTGACGTTTGCCAGCTTCATTCCAAGTCTGGTGGGGACATCACCTATCCAGGGTTTCTCTCAGGTAATTTCAGAGCATTCTGATGTACGGTTTTAAATTAAGGCCTTGAAACCAAGGCTACATTGACACTTTTCAGGCTAGTAAAGGCATATTCTTTCTTTTTCAGGCTACTCTAAATAGGAATCTGACGTTTGCCAGCTTCATTCCAAGTCTGGGGGGACATCACCTATCCAGTGTTTCTCTCAGGTAATTTCAGAGCATTCTGATGTACGGTTTTAAAATTAAGGCCTTGAAACCAAGGCTATATGACACTTTTTCAGGCTAGTAAAGGCATATTCTCTTTTTCAGAAGGCATATTCTTCTCTTTTTCAGGCTACTCTAAATAGGAATCTGACGTTATGCCAGCTTCATTCCAAGTCTGGTGGGGACATCACCTATCCAGTGTGTCTCTCATAATTTCAGAGCATTCTGATGTACGGTTTTAAAATTAGGCCCTTGAAACCAAGGCTATATTGACACTTTTCAGGCTAGTAAAGGCATATTCTTCTCTTTTTCAGAAGGCATTCTCTCTCTTTCAGAAGGTATTCTTCTCTTTTTCAGGCTACTCTAAATAGGAATCCTGACGTTATGCCAGCTTAATCCAAGTCTGGAGAAGACATCAATATCCAGTGTGTCTTCAGGTAATTTCAGAGCATTTGATGTACGGTTTTAAAATTAAGGTCTTGAAACCAAGGCTATATTGACACTTTTCAGGCTAGTAAAGGCATATTCTTCTCTTTTTCAGGCTACTCTAAATAGGAATCCTGACGTTATGCCAGCTTCATTCCAAGTCTGGAGGAGACATCACTATCCAGTGTGTCTCTCACATAATTCAGAGCATTCTGATGTACGGTTTTAAAATTAAGGCTTGAAACCAAGGCTATATTGACACTTTTCAGGCTAGTAAAGGCATATTCTTCTCTTTTCAGGCTACTCTAAATAGGAATCCTGACATTTTGCCAGCTTCATTCCAAGTCTGGTGGGGACATCACCTATCCAGTGTTTCTCTCAGGTAATTTCAGAGCATTTGATGTACGGTTTTAAATTAAGGCCTTGAAAAAAGGCTACATTGACACTTTTCAGGCTAGTAAAGGCATATTCTTCTCTTTTTCAGGCTACTCTAAATAGAAATCCTGACGTTTTTCCAGGTAATTCCAAGTCTAGAGGAGACATCACCATCCAGTGTGTCTCTCAGGTAATTTCAGAGCATTCTGATGTACGGTTTAAAATTAAGGCCTTGAAACAAGGCTATATTGACACTTTTTCAGGCTAGTAAAGGCATTCTCTTCTCTTTTCAGAAGGCATATTCTCTCTTTCAGGCTACTCTAAATAGGAATCCTGACGTTATGCCAGCTCATTCCAAGTCTGGAGGAGACATCACCTATCAGTGTGTCTCTCATATAATTTCAGAGCATTCTGATGTACGGTTTTAAATTAGGCCTTAAAACCAAGGCTATATTGACACTTTTTCAGGCTAGTAAAGGCATCTTCTCTTTTTTCAGAAGGCATATTCTTCTTTTTTCAGGCTACTCTAAATAGGAATCTGACGTTTTGCCAGCTTCATTCCAAGTCTGGAGGGGACATCAACTATCCAGTGTGTCTCTCAGGTAATTCAGAGCATTCTGATGTACGGTTGTAAAATTAAGGTCTTGAAACCAAGGCTACATTGACACTTTTTCAGGCTAGTAAAGGCATATTCTTCTCTTTTCAGGCTACTCTAAATAGGAATCCTGACGTATGCCAGCTTCATTCCAAGTCTGGAGGAGACATCACCTATCCAGTGTGTCTCTCACATAATTTCAGAGCATTCTGAAGTACGGTTTTAAAATTAAGGCTTGAAACCAAGGCTATATGACACTTTTTCAGGATAGTAAAGGCATATTCTTCTCTTTTTCAGGCTACTCTAAATAGGATCCTGACGTTATGCCAGCTTCATTCCCAAGTCTGGAGGAGACATCACCCATCCAGTGTGTCTCACATAATTCAGAGCATTCTGATGTACGGTTTTAAAATTAGGGCCTTAAAAACAAGGCTACATTGACACTTTTCAGGCTAGTAAAGGCATATTCTTCTCTTTTTCAGGCTACTCTAAATAGAAATCCTTACGTTTCCAGGTTAATTCCAAGTCTAGAGGAGACATCACCTATCAGTGTGTCTCTCACAATTTCAGAGCATTCTGATGTACGGTTTAAAATTGGCCTAAAACCAAGGCTATATTGACACTTTCAGGCTAGTAAAGGCATATTCTTCTCTTTCAGAAGGAATATTCTTCGCTTCAGGTACTAAATAGGACGTCTGACGTTTTGCCAGCTTCATTCAAGTCTGGTGGGGACATCACCTATCCAGTGTTCTCTCAGGTAATTTCAGAGCATTCTGATGTACGGTTTTAAATTAAGGCCTTGAAACCAAGGCTACATTGACACTTTTCAGGTAGTAAAGGCATATTCTTCTCTTTTCAGGCTACTCTAAATAGGATCTGACGTTTTGCCAGTTCATTCCAAGTCTGGTGGGGACATCACCTATCCAGTGTTTCTCTCAGGTAATTCAGAGCATTCTGATGTACGGTTTTAAAATTAGGGCCTTAAAAACAAGGCTAATTGACACTTTTCAGGTAGTAAAGGCATATTCTTCTCTTTTTCAGAAGGAATATTCTTCTCTTTTTCAGGCTACTCTAAATAGGACGTCTGACGTTTGCCAGCTTCATTCCAGTCTGTGGGGACATCACCTATCCAGTGTTTCTCTCAGGTAATTTCAGAGCATTCTGATGTACGGTTTTAAAATTAAGCCTTGAAACCAAGGCTACATTGACACTTTTTCAGGCTAGTAAAGGCATATTCTTCTCTTTTCAGAAGGAATTCTTTCTTTTTCAGGCTACTCTAATAGGAATCTGACGTTATGCCAGCTTCATTCCAAGTCTGGAGGAGACATCACCTATCCAGTGGTCTCTCAGGTAATTCAGAGCATTCTGATGTACGGTTTTAAAATAAGGCCTTAAAAACAAGGCTATATTGACACTTTTTCAGGCTAGTAAAGGATATCTTCTCTTTTCAGAAGGCATATTCTTCTCTTTTCAGGATACTCTAATAGAAATCCTGACGTTATCCAGCTTCATTCCAAGTCTGGAGAGACATCACCTATCCAGTGTCTCTCAGGTAATTTCAGAGCATTCTGATGTACGGTTTTAAATTAGGGCCTTGAAACCAAGGCTATATTGACACTTTTCAGGCTAGTAAAGGCATATTCTTCTCTTTTTCAGAAGGAATATTCTTCTCTTTCAGGATACTCTAAATAGGACGTCTGACGTTTTGCCAGCTTCATTCCAAGTCTGGTGGGGACATCAATATCCAGTGTTTCTCAGGTAATTTCAGAGCATTCTGATGTACGGTTTTAAAATTAGGCCTTGAAACCAAGGCTACATTGACACTTTTTCAGGCTAGTAAAGGCATATTCTTCTCTTTTTCAGGCTACTCTAAATAGGACGTCTGACGTTTGCCAGCTTCATTCCAAGTCTGGTGGGGACATCACCTATCCAGTGTTTCTCTCAGGTAATTTCAGAGCATTCTGATGTACGGTTTTTAAAATTAAGGCCTTGAAACCAAGGCTACATTGACACTTTTCAGGCTAGTAAAGGCTCTTCTCTTTTTCAGGCTACTCTAAATAGAAATCCTGACGTTTTTCCAGGTAATTCCAAGTTAGAGGAGACATCACCATCCAGGTGTCTCTCACATAATTTCAGAGCATTCTGATGTACGGTTTTAAAATTAGGGCCTTAAAAACAAGGCTATATTGACACTTTTTCAGGCTAGTAAAGGCATATTCTTCATTTTTCAGAAGGCATATTCTTCTCTTTTTCAGGCTACTCTTAATAGGAAATCTGACGTTTTCCAGCTTCATTCAAGTCTGAGGGGACATCACCTATCCAGTGTTTCTCTCAGGTAATTTCAGAGCATTCTGATGTACGGTTTTAAAATTAGGGCCTTGAAACCAGGCTATATTGACACTTTTTCAGGCTAGTAAAGGCATATTCTTCTCTTTTTCAGGGCAGACTCTAAATAGGAATCCTGACGTTTTGCCAGGGTCATTCCAAGTCTGGAGGAGACATCACCTATCCAGTGTGTCTCTCAGCATAATTTCAGAGCATTCGATGTACGGTTTTAAAAATTAAGGCCTTAAACCAAGTCTATATTGACACTTTTTCAGGCTAGTAAAGGGCATATTTTTCCTTTTTCAGGCTACTCTAAATAGGAATCCTGACGTTATGCCAGCTTCATTCCAAGTCTGGTGGGGACATAAACTATCCAGTGTTTCTCTCAGGTAATTCAGAGCATTCTGATGTACGGTTTAAAATAAGGCCTTAAAACAAGGCTATATTGACACTTTTTCAGGCTAGTAAAGGCATATTCTTCTCTTTTTCAGGCTACTCTAAATAGAAATCCTGACGTTATTCCAGCTTCATTCCAAGTCTGGTGGGGACATAACCTATCCAGTGTGTCTCTCAGGTAATTTCAGAGCATTCTGATGTACGGTTTTAAAATTAGGGCCTTAAAACCAAGGCTATATTGACACTTTTTCAGGCTAGTAAAGGCATATTCTTCTCTTTTTCAGAAGGCATATTCTTCTCTTTTCAGGCTACTCTAAATAGGAAATCCTGACGTTATGCCAGCTTCATTCCAAGTCTGGAGGAGACATAACTATCCAGTGTGTCTCAGCATAATTTCAGAGCATTCTGATGTACGGTTTTAAAATTAGGCCTTAAAACCAAGGCTATATTGACACTTTGTCAGGCTAGTAAAGGCATATTCTTCTCTTTTCAGAAGGCTATTCTCTTTTCAGGATACTCTAAATAGGAACCCTGACGTTATGCCAGCTTCATTCCAAGTCTGGAGAAGACATCACCTATCCAGTGTGTCTCTCAGGTAATTTCAGAGCATTCTGATGTACGGTTGTAAAATTAACGCCTTGAAACCAAGGCTATATTGACACTTTTTCAGGCTAGTAAAGGCATATTCTTCTCTTTTCAGAAGGCTATTCTTCTCTTTTTCAGGATACTCTAAATAGGACGTCTGACGTTTTGCCAGCTTCATTCCAAGTCTGGTGGGGACATCACCTATCCAGTGTTTCTCTCAGGTAATTTCAGAGCATTCTGATGAACGGTTTTAAAATTAAGGCCTTGAAACCAAGGCTACATTGACACTTTTCAGGCTAGTAAAGGCATATTCTTCTCTTTTTCAGGCTACTCTAAATAGGACGTCTGACGTTTGCCAGCTTCATTCCAAGTCTGGTGGGGACATCACCTATCCAGTGTTTCTCTCAGGTAATTTCAGAGCATTCTGATGTACGGTTTTAAAATTAAGGCCTTGAAACCAAGGCTACATTGACACTTTTTCAGGCTAGAAAAGGCATATTCTTCTCTTTTTCAGGCTACTCTAAATAGAAATCCTGACGTTTTTCCAGGTTAATTCCAAGTCTAGAGGAGACATCACCCATCCAGTGGTCTCTCACATAATTTCAGAGCATTCTGATGTACGGTTTTAAAATTAGGGCCTTAAAAACAAGGCTATATTGACACTTTTTCAGGCTAGTAAAGGCATATTCTTCTCTTTTTCAGAAGGAATTCTTCTCTTTTTCAGGCTACTCTAATAGGAAGTCTGACGTTTGCCAGCTTCATTCCAAGTCTGGTGGGGACATCACCTATCCAGTGTTTCTCTCAGGTAATTTCAGAGCATTCTGATGTACGGTTTTAAATTAAGGCCTTGAAACCAAGGCTACATTGACACTTTTTCAGGCTAGTAAAGGCATATTCTTCTCTTTTCAGGCTACTCTAAATAGAAATCCTGACGTTTTCCAGTTATTCCAAGTCTAGAGGAGACATCACCTGTTCATGTGTCTCTCACATAATTTCAGAGCATTCTGATGTACGGTTTTAAAATTAAGGCCTTAAAGCCAAGCTATATTAACACTTTTCAGGCTAGTAAAGGCATATTTTCTCTTTTTCAGGCTACTCTAAAAAGGCATCCTGACGTCATGCCAGCTTCATTCCAAGTCTGGTGGGGACATAAACTATCCAGGTTTCTCTCAGGTAACTTCAGAGCATTCTGATGTACGGTTTTAAAATTAAGGCCTTGAAACAAGGCTATATTGACACTTTTTCAGGCTAGTAAAGGCATATTCTTCTCTTGTTCAGGCTACTCTAAATAGAAATCCTGACGTTATTCCAGCTTCATTCCAAGTCTGGAGGAGACATCACCTATCCAGTGTGTCTCTCACATAATTTCAGAGCATTCCGATGTACGGTTTTTAAATTAGGGCCTTAAAACTAAGGCTATATTGACACTTTTTCAGGCTAGTAAAGACAATTCTTCTCTTTTTCAGAAGGTATATCTTCTCTTTTTCAGAAGGCATATTTTCTCTTTTTCAGCTACTCTAATTAGGAATCCTGACGTTATGCCAGCTTCATTCCAAGTCTGGAGTAGACATCACCTATCCAGTGTGTCTCTCACATAATTTCAGAGGATTCTGATGTACGGTTTAAAATAGGGCCTTAAAACCAAGGCTATATGGACACTTTTTCAGGCTAGTAAAGGCAAATTCTTCTCTTTTTCAGAAGGCATATTCTTCTCTTTTTCAGGCTACTCTAAATAGGAATCCTGACGTTATGCCAGCTTCATTCCAAGTCTGGTGGGGACATCACCTATCCAGTGTTTCTCTCAGGTAATTTCAGAGCATTCTGATGTACGGTTTTAAAATTAAGGCCTTGAAACCAAGTCTATATTGACACTTTTTCAGGCTAGTAAAGGCATATTCTTCTCTCTTTTTCAGGCTACTCTAAATAGAAATCCTGACGTTATTCCAGCTTCATTCCAAGTCTGGAGGAGACATACCTATCCAGTGTGTCTCTCACATAATTCAGAGCATTCCGATGTACGGTTTTAAAATAGGCCTTAAAACTAAGGCTATATGGACACTTTTCAGGCTAGTAAAGACATATTCTTCTCGTTTTCAGAAGGATTATTCTTCTTTTTCAGGCTACTCTAAATTGGAATCCTGACGTTATGCCCGCTTCATTCCAAGTCTGGTGGGGACATCGTCTATCCAGTGTTTCTCTCAGGTAATTTCAGAGCATTCTGATGTACGGTAGTAAAATTAAGGCCTTGAAACCAAGGCTATATTGACACTTTTCAGGCTAGTAAAGGCATATTCTTCTCTTTTTCAGGCCACTCTAAATAGAACTCCTGACGTTATGCCAGCTTCATTCCAAGTCTGGTGGGACATCACCTATCCAGTGTTTCTCTCAGGTAATTTCAGAGCATTCTGATGTACGGTTTTAAAATTAAGGGCTTGAAACCAAGTCTAATTGACACTTTTCAGGCTAGTAAAGGCATATTCTTCTCTTTTTCAGGCTACTCTAAATAGAAATCCTGACGTTATTCCAGCTTCATTCCAAGTCTGGAGGAGACATCACCTATCCAGTGGGTCTCTCACATAATTTCAGAGCATTCGATGTACGGTTTTAAATTAGGGCCTTAAACTAAGGATATTGACACTTTTTCAGGCTAGTAAAGACATATTCTTCTCTTTTTCAGAAGGTTATTCTTCTTTTTCAGGCTACTCTAAATGAATCCTGACGTTATGCCGCTTCATTCCAAGTCTGGTGGGGACATCGTCTATCCAGTGTTTCTCTCAGGTAATTTCAGAGCATTCTGATGTACGGTAGTAAAATTAAGGCCTTGAAACCAAGGTACATTGACACTTTTTCAGGCTAGTAAAGGCATATTCTTCTCTTTTTCAGGCTACTCTAAATAGAAATCCTGACGTTATGCCCGCTTCATTCCAAGTCTGGTGGGGACATCCTATCCAGTGTGTCTCTCACATAATTTCAGAGCATTCCGATGTACGGTTTAAAATTAGGGCCTTAAACACTAAGGCTATATTGACACTTTTTCAGGCTAGTAAAGACATATTCTTCTCTTTTTCAGAAGGTATATTCTTCTCTTTTCAGGCTACTCTAAATAGGAATCCTGACGTTATGCCCGCTTCATTCCAAGTCTGGTGGGACATCACCTATCCGTGTTCTCTCAGGTAATTTCAGAGCATTCTATGTACGGTAGTTAAAATTAAGGCCTTGAAACCAAGGCTACATGACACTTTTCAGGCTAGTAAAGGCATATTCTTCTCTTTTTCAGGCTACTCTAAATAGAAATCCGACGTTATGCCCGCTTCATTCCAAGTCTGGTGGGGACATCGTCTATCCAGTGTGTCTCTCACATAATTTCAGAGCATTCTGATGTACGGTTTTAAAATTAGGGCCTTAAACTAAGGCTATATTGACACTTTTTCAGGCTAGTAAAGCATATTCTTCTCTTTTTAGAGGTATATTCTTCTCTTTTTCAGGCTACTCTAAATGGAATCCTGACGTTATGCCCGCTCATTCCAAGTCTGGTGGGGACATCGTCTATCCAGTGTTTCTCTCAGGTAATTCAGAGCATTCTGATGTACGGTAGAAAATTAAGGCCTTGAAACCAAGGCTACATTGACACTTTTTCAGGCTAGAAAGGCATATTCTTCTCTTTTTCAGGCTACTCTAAATAGAAATCCTGACGTTTTTCCAGCTTAATTCCAAGTCTAGAGGGACATCACCTATCCAGTGGGTCTCTCATATAATTTCAGAGCATTCTGATGTACGGTTTTAAAATTAGGCCCTTAAAACCAAGGCTTATTGACACTTTTTCAGGCTAGTAAAGGCATATTCTTCTCTTTTTCAGAAGGCATATTATTCTCTTTTTCAGGATACTCAAATAGGAATCCTGACGTTATGCCAGCTTCATCCAAGTCTGGTGAAGACATCAACTATCCAGTGTTGTCTCTCAGGTAATTTCAGAGCATTCTGATGTACGGTTGTAAAATTAAGGTCTTGAAACCAAGGCTATATTGACACTTTTTCAGGCTAGTAAAGGCAATTCTTCTCTTTTTCAGGCTACTCTAAATAGGAATCCTGACGTTATCCAGCTTCATTCGAGGTCGGTTTTAAAATTAAGGCCTTGAAACCAAGGCTACATTGACACTTTTTCAGGCTAGTAAAGGCATATTCTTCTCTTTTTAGGCTACTCTAAATAGAAATCCTGACGTTTTTCCAGCTTAATTCCAAGTCTAGAGGAGACATCACCCATCCAGTGTGTCTCTCACATAATTTCAGAGCATTCTGATGTACGGTTTTAAAATTAGGGCCTTAAAAACAAGGCTATATTGACACTTTTTCAGGCTAGTAAAGGCATATTCTTCTCTTTTTCAGAAGGAATATTCTTCTCTTTTTCAGGCTACTCTAAATAGGACGTCTGACGTTTTGCCAGCTTCATTCCAAGTCTGGTGGGGACATCACCTATCCAGTGTTTCTCTCAGGTAATTTCAGAGCATTCTGATGTACGGTTTTAAAATTAAGGCCTTGAAACCAAGGCTACATTGACACTTTTTCAGGCTAGTAAAGGCATATTCTTCTCTTTTTCAGAAGGCATATTCTTCTCTTTTTCAGGCTACTCTAAATAGGAATCCTGACGTTATGCCAGCTTCATTCAAAGTCTGGAGGAGACATAACCTATCCAGTGTGTCTCTCATATAATTTCAGAGCATTCTGATGTACGGTTTTAAAATTAGGGCCTTAAAACCAAGGCTATATTGACACTTTGTCAGGCTAGTAAAGGCATATTCTTCTCTTTTTCAGAAGGCATATTCTTCTCTTTTCAGGATACTCTAAATAGGAACCCTGACGTTATGCCAGCTTCATTCCAAGTCTGGAGAAGACATCACCTATCCAGTGTGTCTCTCAGGTAATTTCAGAGCATTCTGATGTACGGTTGTAAAATTAACGCCTTGAAACCAAGGCTATATTGACACTTTTTCAGGCTAGTAAAGGCATATTCTTCTCTTTTTCAGAAGGCATATTCTTCTCTTTTTCAGGATACTCTAAATAGGACGTCTGACGTTTTGCCAGCTTCATTCCAAGTCTGGTGGGGACATCACCTATCCAGTGTTTCTCTCAGGTAATTTCAGAGCATTCTGATGTACGGTTTTAAAATTAAGGCCTTGAAACCAAGGCTACATTGACACTTTTTCAGGCTAGTAAAGGCATATTCTTCTCTTTTCAGGCTACTCTAAATAGAAATCCTGACGTTATGCCAGCTTCATTCCAAGTCTGGTGGAGGAGACATCACCCATCCAGTGTGTCTCTCACATAATTTCAGAGCATTCTGATGTACGGTTTTAAAATTAGGGCCTTAAAAACAAGGCTATATTGACACTTTTTCAGGCTAGTAAAGGCATATTCTTCTCTTTTCAGAAGGAATATTCTTCTTTTTCAGGCTACTCTAATAGGACGTCTGACGTTTTGCCAGTTTCATTCCAAGTCTGGTGGGGACATCACCTATCCAGTGTTTCTCTCAGGTAATTTCAGAGCATTCTGATGTACGGTTTTAAAATTAAGGCCTTGAAACCAAGGCTACATTGACACTTTTTCAGGCTAGTAAAGGCATATTCTTCTCTTTTTCAGGCTACTCTAAATAGAAATCCTGACGTTTTTCCAGGTTAATTCCAAGTCTAGAGGAGACATCACCTGTTCAGTGTGTCTCTCACATAATTTCAGAGCATTCTGATGTACGGTTTTAAAATTAGGGCCATATTCTTCTCTTTTTCAGAAGGTATATTCTTCTCTTTTTCAGGCTACTCTAAATTGGAATCCTGACGTTATGCCCGCTTCATTCCAAGTCTGGTGGGGACATCGTCTATCCAGTGTTTCTCTCAGGTAATTTCAGAGCATTCTGATGTACGGTAGTAAAATTAAGGCCTTGAAACCTAGGCTACATTGACACTTTTTCAGGCTAGTAAAGGCATATTCTTCTCTTTTTCAGGCTACTCTAAATAGAAATCCTGACGTTTTTCCAGGTTAATTCCAAGTCTAGAGGAGACATCACCTGTTCAGTGTGTCTCTCACATAATTTCAGAGCATTCTGATGTACGGTTTTAAAATTAAGGCCTTAAAGCCAAGTCTATATTAACACTTTTCAGGCTAGTAAAGGCATATTTTTCTCTTTTTCAGGCTACTCTAAAAAGGCATCCTGACGTCATGCCAGCTTCATTCCAAGTCTGGTGGGGACATAAACTATCCAGTGTTTCTCTCAGGTAACTTCAGAGCATTCTGATGTACGGTTTTAAAATGAAGGCCTTGAAACCAAGGCTATATTGACACTTTTTCAGGCTAGTAAAGGCATATTCTTCTCTTTTTCAGGCTACTCTAAATAGAAATCCTGACGTTATTCCAGCTTCATTCCAAGTCTGGAGGAGACATCACCTATCCAGTGTGTCTCTCACATAATTTCAGAGCATTCCGATGTACGGTTTTAAAATTAGGGCCTTAAAACTAAGGCTATATTGACACTTTTTCAGGCTAGTAAGGCAATTCTTCTCTTTTCAGAAGGTATATCTTCTCTTTTTCAGAAGGCATATTCTTCTCTTTTTCAAGCTACTCTAATTAGGAATCCTGACGTTATGCCAGCTTCATTCCAAGTCTGGAGTAGACATCACCTATCCAGTGTGTCTCTCACATAATTTCAGAGGATTCTGATGTACGGTTTTAAAATTAGGGCCTTAAAACCAAGGCTATATTGACACTTTTTCAGGCTAGTAAAGGCAAATTCTTCTCTTTTTCAGAAGGCATATTCTTCTCTTTTTCAGGCTACTCTAAATAGGAATCCTGACGTTATGCCAGCTTCATTCCAAGTCTGGTGGGGACATCACCTATCCAGTGTTTCTCTCAGGTAATTTCAGAGCATTCTGATGTACGGTTTTAAAATTAAGGCCTTGAAACCAAGTCTATATTGACACTTTTTCAGGCTAGTAAAGGCATATTCTTCTCTTTTTCAGGCTACTCTAAATAGAAATCCTGACGTTATTCCAGCTTCATTCCAAGTCTGGAGGAGACATCACCTATCCAGTGTGTCTCTCACATAATTTCAGAGCATTCCGATGTACGGTTTTAAAATTAGGGCCTTAAAACTAAGGCTATATTGACACTTTTTCAGGCTAGTAAAGACATATTCTTCTCTTTTTCAGAAGGTATATTCTTCTCTTTTTCAGGCTACTCTAAATTGGAATCCTGACGTTATGCCCGCTTCATTCCAAGTCTGGTGGGGACATCATCTATCCAGTGTTTCTCTCAGGTAATTTCAGAGCATTCTGATGTACGGTTTTAAAATTAAGGCCTTGAAACCAAGGCTATATTGACACTTTTTCAGGCTAGTAAAGGCATATTCTTCTCTTTTTCAGGCTACTCTAAATAGAACTCCTGACGTTATTCCAGCTTAATTCCAAGTCTGGAGGAGACATCACCTATCCAGTGTGTCTCTCAGGTAATTTCAGAGCATTCTGATGTACGGTTTTAAAATTGAGGCCTTGAAACCAAGGCTATATTAACAATTTTTCAGGCTAGTAAAGGCATATTCTTCTCTTTTTCAGAAGGCATATTCTTCTCTTTTTCAAGCTACTCTAATTAGGAATCCTGACGTTATGCCAGCTTCATTCCAAGTCTGGAGGAGACATCACCTATCCAGTGTTTCTCTCAGGTAATTTCAGAGCATTCTGATGTACGGTTTTAAAATTAAGGCCTTGAAACCAAGGCTATATTGACACTTTTTCAGGCTAGTAAAGGCATATTCTTCTCTTTTTCAGGCTACTCTAAATAGAAATCCTGACGTTATGCCAGCTTCATTCCAAGTCTGGTGGGGACATCACCTATCCAGTGTGTCTCTTAGGTAATTTCAGAGCATTCTGATGTACGGTTTTAAAATTAGGGCCTTAAAACCAAGGCTATATTGACACTTTTTCAGGCTAGTAAAGGCATATTCTTCTCTTTTCAGAAGGCATATTCTTCTCTTTTCAGGCTACTCTAAATAGGAATCCTGACGTTATGCCAGCTTCATTCCAAGTCTGGTGGGGACATCACCTATCCAGTGTTTCTCTCAGGTAATTTCAGAGCATTCTGATGTACGGTTTTAAAATTAGGCCTTGAAACCAAGGCTATATTGACACTTTTTCAGGCTAGTAAAGGCATATTCTTCTCTTTTCAGAAGGCATATTCTTCTTTTTCAGGCTACTCTAAATAGGAATCCTGACGTTATGCCAGCTTCATTCAAAGTCTGGAGGAGACATCACCTATCCAGTGGTCTCTCATATAATTTCAGAGCATTCTGATGTACGGTTTTAAAATTAGGCCTTAAAACCAAGGCTATATTGACACTTTGTCAGGCTAGTAAAGGCATATTCTTCTCTTTTTCAGAAGGCATATTCTTCTTTTTCAGGATACTCTAAATAGGAACCCTGACGTTATGCCAGCTTCATTCCAAGTCTGGAGGGGACATCACCTATCCAGTGTGTCTCTCAGGTAATTTCAGAGCATTCTGATGTACGGTTTAAAATTAACGCCTTGAAACCAAGGCTATATTGACACTTTTTCAGGCTAGTAAAGGCATATTCTTCTCTTTTTCAGAAGGCATATTCTTCTCTTTTTCAGGCTACTCTAAATAGGAATCTGACGTTTGCCAGCTTCATTCCAAGTCTGGTGGGGACATCACCTATCCAGTGTTTCTCTCAGGTAATTTCAGAGCATTCTGAGGTACGGTTTTAAAATTAAGGCCTTGAAACCAAGGCTATATTGACACTTTTTCAGGCTAGTAAAGGCATATTCTTCTCTTTTTCAGGCTACTCTAAATAGGACGTCTGACGTTTTGCCAGCTTCATTCCAAGTCTGGTGGGGACATCACCTATTTAGTGTTTCTCTCAGGTAATTTCAGAGCATTCTGATGTACGGTTTTAAAATTAAGGCCTTGAAACCAAGGCTACATTGACACTTTTTCAGGCTAGAAAAGGCATATTCTTCTCTTTTTCAGGCTACTCTAAATAGAAATCCTGACGTTATTCCAGCTTCATTCCAAGTCTGGAGGAGACATCACCTATCCAGTGTGTCTCTCACATAATTTCAGAGCATTCGATGTACGGTTTTAAAATTAGGGCCTTAAACCAAGGCTATATTGACACTTTTTCAGGCTAGTAAAGGACATATTCTTCTCTTTTTCAGGCTACTCTAAATAGGAATCCTGACATTATGCCAGCTTCATTCCAAGTCTGGAGAAGACATCACCTATCCAGTGTGTCTCTCAGGTAATTTCAGAGCATTCTGATGTACGGTTTTAAAATTAACGCCTTGAAACCAAGGGTATATTGACACTTTTTCAGGCTAGTAAAGGCATATTCTTCTCTTTTTCAGAAGGCATATTCTTCTCTTTTTCAGGATACTCTAAATAGGACGTCTGACGTTTTGCCAGCTTCATTCCAAGTCTGGTGGGGACATCACCTATCCAGTGTTTCTCTCAGGTAATTTCAGAGCATTCTGATGAACGGTTTTAAAATTAAGGCCTTGAAACCAAGGCTACATTGACACTTTTTCAGGCTAGTAAAGGCATATTCTTCTCTTTTTCAGGCTACTCTAAATAGGACGTCTGACGTTTTGCCAGCTTCATTCCAAGTCTGGTGGGGACATCACCTATTTAGTGTTTCTCTCAGGTAATTTCAGAGCATTCTGATGTACGGTTTTAAAATTAAGGCCTTGAAACCAAGGCTACATTGACACTTTTTCAGGCTAGAAAAGGCATATTCTTCTCTTTTTCAGGCTACTCTAAATAGAAATCCTGACGTTATTCCAGCTTCATTCCAAGTCTGGAGGAGACATCACCTATCCAGTGTGTCTCTCACATAATTTCAGAGCATTCCGATGTACGGTTTTAAAATTAGGGCCTTAAAACTAAGGCTATATTGACACTTTTTCAGGCTAGTAAAGACATATTCTTCTCTTTTTCAGGCTACTCTAAATAGGAATCCTGACATTATGCCAGCTTCATTCCAAGTCTGGAGGAGACATCACCCATCCAGTGTGTCTCTCACATAATTTCAGAGCATTCTGATGTACGGTTTTAAAATTAGGGCCTTAAAACCAAGGCTATATTGACACTTTTTCAGGCTAGTAAAGGCAAATTCTTCTCTTTTTCAGAAGGCATATTCTTCTCTTTTTCAGGCTACTCTAAATAGGAATCCTGACGTTATGCCAGCTTCATCCAAGTCTGGTGGGACATCACCTATCCAGTGTTTCTCTCAGGTAATTTCAGAGCATTCTGATGTACGGTTTTAAAATTAAGGCCTTGAAACCAAGGCTATATTGACACTTTTTCAGGCTAGTAAAGGCATATTCTTCTCTTTTTCAGGCTACTCTAAATAGAAATCCTGACGTTATTCCAGCTTCATTCCAAGTCTGGTGGGGACATCACCTATCCAGTGTGTCTCTCACATAATTTCAGAGCATTCTGATGTACGGTTTTAAAATTAGGGCCTTAAAACCAAGGCTATATTGACACTTTTTCAGGCTAGTAAAGGCATATTCTTCTCTTTTTCAGAAGGCATATTCTTCTCTTTTTCAGGCTACTCTAAATAGGAATCCTGACGTTATGCCAGCTTCATTCCAAGTCTGGTGGGGACATCACCTATCCAGTGTTTCTCTCAGGTAACTTCAGAGCATTCTGATGTACGGTTTTAAAATTAAGGCCTTGAAACCAAGGCTATATTGACACTTTTTCAGGCTAGTAAAGGCATATTCTTCTCTTTTTCAGGCTACTCTAAATAGAAATCCTGACGTTATTCCAGCTTCATTCCAAGTCTGGAGGGGACATCACCTATCCAGTGTGTCTCTCACATAATTTCAGAGCATTCTGATGTACGGTTTTAAAATTAGGGCCTTAAAACCAAGGCTATATTGACACTTTTTCAGGCTAGTAAAGGCATATTCTTCTCTTTTTCAGAAGGCATATTCTTCTTTTTTTCAGGCTACTCTAAATAGGAATCCTGACGTTATGCCAGCTTCATTCCAAGTCTGGTGGGACATCACCTATCCAGTGTTTCTCTCAGTAATTTCAGAGCATTCTGATGTACGGTTTAAAATTAGGGCCTTGAAACCAAGGCTATATTAACACTTTTTCAGGCTAGTAAAGGCATATTCTTCTCTTTTTCAGAAGGCATATTCTTCTCTTTTTCAGGCTACTCTAAATAGGAATCCTGACGTTATGCCAGCTTCATTCAAAGTCTGGAGGAGACATAACCTATCCAGTGTGTCTCTCATATAATTTCAGAGCATTCTGATGTACGGTTTTAAAATTAGGGCCTTAAAACCAAGGCTATATTGACACTTTGTCAGGCTAGTAAAGGCATATTCTTCTCTTTTTCAGAAGGTTTATTCTTCTCTTTTTCAGGCTACTCTAAATAGGAATCCTGACGTTATGCCAGCTTCATTCAAAGTCTGGAGGAGACATAACCTATCCAGTGTGTCTCTCATGTAATTTCAGAGCATTCTGATGTACGGTTTTAAAATTAGGGCCTTAAAACCAAGGCTATATTGACACTTTGTCAGGCTAGTAAAGGCATATTCTTCTCTTTTTCAGAAGGCATATTCTTCTCTTTTCAGGATACTCTAAATAGGAACCCTGACGTTATGCCAGCTTCATTCCAAGTCTGGAGAAGACATCACCTATCCAGTGTGTCTCTCAGGTAATTTCAGAGCATTCTGATGTACGGTTTTAAAATTAAGGCCTTGAAACCAAGGCTATATTGACACTTTTTCAGGCTAGTAAAGGCATATCTTCTCTTTTTCAGAAGGCATATTCTTCTCTTTTTCAGGATACTCTAAATAGGACGTCTGACGTTTTGCCAGCTTCATTCCAAGTCTGGTGGGACATCACCTATCCAGTGTTTCTCTCAGGTAATTTCAGAGCATTCTGATGTACGGTTTTAAAATTAAGGCCTTGAAACCAAGGCTACATTGACACTTTTTCAGGCTAGTAAAGGCATATTCTTCTCTTTTTCAGGCTACTCTAAATAGGACGTCTGACGTTTGCCAGCTTCATTCCAAGTCTGGGGGGACATCACCTATCCAGTGTTTCTCTCAGGTAATTTCAGAGCATTCTGATGTACGGTTTTAAAATTAAGGCCTTGAAACCAAGGCTATATTGACACTTTTTCAGGCTAGTAAAGGCATATTCTTCTCTTTTTCAGGCTACTCTAAATAGAAATCCTGACGTTATTCCAGCTTAATTCCAAGTCTGGAGGAGACATCACCTATCCAGTGTGTCTCTCACATAATTTCAGAGCATTCCGATGTACGGTTTTAAAATTAGGGCCTTAAAACTAAGGCTATATTGACACTTTTTCAGGCTAGTAAAGACATATTCTTCTCTTTTTCAGGCTACTCTAAATAGGAATCCTGACATTATGCCAGCTTCATTCCCAGTCTGGAGGAGACATCACCTATCCAGTGTGTCTCTCACATAATTTCAGAGCATTCTGATGTACGGTTTTAAAATTAGGGCCTTAAAACCAAGGCTATATTGACACTTTTTCAGGCTAGTAAAGGCAAATTCTTCTCTTTTTCAGAAGGCATATTCTTCTCTTTTTCAGGCTACTCTAAATAGGAATCCTGACGTTATGCCAGCTTCATTCCAAGTCTGGTGGGGACATCACCTATCCAGTGTTTCTCTCAGGTAATTTCAGAGCATTCTGATGTACGGTTTTAAAATTAAGGCCTTGAAACCAAGTCTATATTGACACTTTTTCAGGCTAGTAAAGGCATATTCTTCTCTTTTTTTTCAGGCTACTCTAAATAGAAATCCTGACGTTATTCCAGCTTCATTCCAAGTCTGGTGGGGACATAACCTATCCAGTGTGGTCTCTCACATAATTTCAGAGCATTCTGATGTACGGTTTTAAAATTAGGGCCTTAAAACCAAGGCTATATTGACACTTTTTCAGGCTAGTAAAGCATATTCTTCTCTTTTTCAGAAGGCATATTCTTTTCTTTTTTCAGGCTACTCTAAATAGGAATCCTGACGTTATGCCAGCTTCATTCCAAGTCTGGTGGGGACATCACCTATCCAGTGTTCTCTCAGGTAACTTCAGAGCATTCTGATGTACGGTTTTAAAATTAAGGCCTTGAAACCAAGGCTATATTAACACTTTTTCAGGCTAGTAAAGGCATATTCTTCTCTTTTTCAGAAGGCATATTCTTCTCTTTTTCAGGCTACTCTAAATAGGAATCCTGACGTTATGCCAGCTTCATTCCAAGTCTGGAGGAGACATAACCTATCCAGTGTGTCTCTCAATAATTTCAGAGCATTCTGATGTACGGTTTAAAATTAAGGCCTTGAAACCAAGGCTATATTGACACTTTTTCAGGCTAGTAAAGGCATATTCTTCTCTTTTTTCAGGCTACTCTAAATAAATCCTGACGTTATTCCAGCTTCATTCCAAGTCTGGAGGAGACATCACCTATCCAGTGTGTCTCTCAGGTAATTTCAGAGCATTCTGATGTACGGTTTTAAATTAGGCCTTGAAACCAAGGCTATATTGACACTTTTTCAGGCTAGTAAGGCATATTCTTCTCTTTTTCAGCTACTCTAAATAGGAATCCTGACGTTATGCCAGCTTCATTCCAAGTCTGGAGGAGACATCACCTATCCAGTGTGTCTCTCACATAATTTCAGAGCATTCTGATGTACGGTTTTAAAATTAGGGCCTTAAACCAAGGCTATATTGACACTTTTTCAGGCTAGTAAAGGCATATTCTTCTCTTTTTCAGAAGGCATATTCTTCTCTTTTTCAGGCTACTCTAAATAGGACGTCTGACGTTTTGCCAGCTTCATTCCAAGTCTGTGGGGACATCACCTATCCAGTGTTTCTCTCAGGTAATTTCAGAGCATTCTGATGTACGGTTTTAAAATTAAGGCCTTGAAACCAAGGCTATATTGACACTTTTTCAGGCTAGTAAAGGCATATTCTTCTCTTTTTCAGGCTACTCTAAATAGAACTCCTGACGTTTTCCAGCTTAATTCCAAGTCGGAGGAGACATCACCTATCCAGTGTGTCTCTCAGTAATTTCAGAGCATTCTGATGTACGGTTTTAAAATTAAGGCCTTGAAACCAAGGCTATATTGACACTTTTTCAGGCTAGTAAGGCATATTCTTCTCTTTTTCAGGCTACTCTAAATAGGAAATCCTGACGTTATGCCAGCTTCATTCCAAGTCTGGAGGGACATCACCTATCCAGTGTTTCTCTCATAATTTCAGAGCATTCTGATGTACGGTTTTAAAATTAAGGCCTTGAAACCCAGGCTATATTGACACTTTTTCAGGCTAGTAAAGGCATATTCTTCTCTTTTTCAGGCTACTTCCTTTAATAGAAATCCTGACGTTTTTTCCAGTTCATTCCAAGTCTGGAGACATCACCTGTTCAGGCTAGTAAGGCATATTCTTCTCTTTTTCAGAGGCATATTCTTCTCTTTTTCAGGCTACTCTAAATAGGAATCCTGACGTTATGCCAGCTTCATTCCAAGTCTGGTGGGACATCACCTATCCAGTGTGTCTCTCACATAATTTCAGAGCATTCTGATGTACGGTTTAAAATTAAGGCCTTAAACCAAGGCTATATTGACACTTTTTTCAGGCTAGTAAAGGCATATTTTTCTCTTTTTTTCAGGCTACTCTAAATAGAAATCCTGACGTTATGCCAGCTTCATTCCAAGTCTGGTGGGGACATCACCTATCCAGTGTTCTCTCAGTAATTTCAGAGCATTCTGATGTACGGTTTTAAAATTAAGGCCTTGAAACCAAGGCTATATTGACACTTTTTCAGGCTAGTAAAGGCATATTCTTCTCTTTTTCATCAGGCTACTCTAAATAGAATCCTGACGTTATGCCAGCTTCATTCCAAGTCTGGAGGAGACATCACCTATCCAGTGTGTCTCTCACATAATTTCAGAGCATTCTGATGTACGGTTTTAAAATTAGGGCCTTAAAACCAAGGCTATATTGACACTTTTTCAGGCTAGTAAAGGCATATTCTTCTCTTTTTCAGAAGGCATATTCTTCTCTTTTTCAGGCTACTCTAAATAGAATCCTGACGTTATGCCAGCTTCATTCCAAGTCTGGTGGGGACATCACCTATCCAGTGTTTCTCTCAGGTAATTTCAGAGCATTCTGATGTACGGTTTTAAAATTAAGGCCTTGAAACCAAGGCTATATTGACACTTTTTCAGGCTAGTAAAGGCATATTCTTCTCTCTTTTTCAGGCTACTCTAAATAGAATCCTGACGTTATGCCAGCTTCATTCCAAGTCTGGTGGAGACATCACCTATCCAGTTTTCTCTCAGTAATTTCAGAGCATTCTGATGTACGGTTTTAAAATTAAGGCCTTGAAACCAAGGCTATATTGACCTTTTTCAGGCTAGTAAGGCATATTCTTCTCTTTTCAGAAGGCATATTCTTCTCTTTTTCAGGCTACTCTAAATAGGAATCCTGACGTTATGCCAGCTTCATTCCAAGTCTGGAGGAGACATCACCTATCCAGTGTTCTCTCACATAATTTCAGAGCATTCTGATGTACGGTTTTAAAATTAAGGCCTTAAACCAAGGCTATATTGACACTTTTTCAGGCTAGTAAAGGCATATTCTTCTCTTTTCAGAAGGCATATTCTTCTCTTTTTCAGGCTACTCTAAATAGGAATCCTGACGTTATGCCAGCTTCATTCCAAGTCTGGTGGGGACATCACCTATCCAGTGTTCTCTCAGTAATTTCAGAGCATTCTGATGTACTTTTAAAATTAAGGCCTTGAAACCAAGGCTATATTGACACTTTTTCAGGCTAGTAAAGGCATATTCTTCTCTTTTTCAGGCTACTCTAAATAGAAATCCTGACGTTATTCCAGCTTCATTCCAAGTCTGGTGGAGACATCACCTATCCAGTGTGTCTCTCACATAATTTCAGAGCATTCTGATGTACGGTTTTAAAATTAGGCCTTAAACCAAGGCTATATTGACACTTTTTCAGGCTAGTAAGGCATATTCTTCTCTTTTTCAGAAGGCATATTCTTCTCTTTTTCAGGCTACTCTAAATAGGAATCCTGACGTTATGCCAGCTTCATTCCAAGTCTGGTGGGGACATCACCTATCCAGTGTTTCTCTCATAATTTCAGAGCATTCTGATGTACGGTTTTAAAATTAAGGCCTTGAAACCAAGGCTATATTGACACTTTTTCAGGCTAGTAAAGGCATATTCTTCTCTTTTTCAGAAGGCATATTCTTCTCTTTTTCAGGCTACTCTAAATAGGAATCCTGACGTTGCCAGCTTCATTCCAAGTCTGGAGGAGACATCACCTATCCAGTGTGTCTCTCACATAATTTCAGAGCATTCTGATGTACGTTTTTAAAATTAGGGCCTTAAACCAAGGCTATATTGACACTTTTTCAGGCTAGTAAAGGCATATTCTTCTCTTTTTCAGAAGGCATATTCTTCTCTTTTTCAGGCTACTCTAAATAGGAATCCTGACGTTATGCCAGCTTCATTCCAAGTCTGGAGGGACATCACCTATCCAGTGTTTGTCTCTCAGGTAATTTCAGAGCATTCTGATGTACGGTTTTAAAATTAAGGCCTTGAAACCAAGGCTATATTGACACTTTTTCAGGCTAGTAAAGGCATATTCTTCTCTTTTTCAGGCTACTCTAAATAGGAATCCTGACGTTATGCCAGCTTCATTCCAAGTCTGGAGGAGACATCACCTATCCAGTGTGTCTCTCACATAATTTCAGAGCATTCTGATGTACGGTTTTAAAATTAAGGCCTTGAAACCAAGGCTATATTGACACTTTTTCAGGCTAGTAAAGGCATATTCTTCTCTTTTTCAGGCTACTCTAAATAGAATCCTGACGTTATGCCAGCTTCATTCCAAGTCTGGAGGAGACATCACCTATCCAGTGTTCTCTCTCACATAATTTCAGAGCATTCTGATGTACGGTTTTAAAATTAGGGCCTTAAACCAAGGCTATATTGACACTTTTTCAGGCTAGTAAAGGCATATTCTTCTCTTTTTCAGAAGGCATATTCTTCTCTTTTTTCAGGCTACTCTAAATAGGAATCTGACGTTTGCCAGCTTCATTCCAAGTCTGGTGGGGACATCACCTATCCAGTGTTTCTCTCAGTAATTTCAGAGCATTCTGATGTACGTTTTAAAATTAAGGCCTTGAAACAAGGCTATATTGACACTTTTTCAGGCTAGTAAGGCATATTCTTCTCTTTTTCAGAGGCATATTCTTCTCTTTTCAACTACTCTAATAGGAATCCTGACGTTATGCCAGCTTCATTCCAAGTCTGGTGGGGAACACATCACCTATCCAGTGTGTCTCTCACATAATTTCAGAGCATTCTGATGTACGGTTTTAAAATTGGGCCTTAAACCAAGGCTATATTGACACTTTTTCAGGCTAGTAAAGGCATATTCTTCTCTTTTTCAGAAGGCATATTCTTCTCTTTTTCAGGCTACTCTAAATAGGAATCCTGACGTTATGCCAGCTTCATTCCAAGTCTGGTGGGGACATCACCTATCCAGTGTTTCTCTCAGGTAATTTCAGAGCATTCTGATGTACGGTTTTAAAATTAAGGCCTTGAAACCAAGGCTATATTGACACTTTTTCAGGCTAGTAAGGCATATTCTTCTCTTTTTCAGAAGGCATATTCTTCTCTTTTCAGGCTACTCTAAATAGGAATCCTGACGTTATGCCAGCTTCATTCCAAGTCTGGAGGAGACATCACCTATCCAGTGTGTCTCTCAGTAATTTCAGAGCATTCTGATGTACGGTTTTAAAATTAAGGCCTTGAAACCAAGGCTAATTGACACTTTTTCAGGCTAGTAAAGGCATATTCTTCTCTTTTTCAGGCTACTCTAAATAGAATCCTGACGTTATGCCAGCTTCATTCCAGTCTGGAGGAGACATCACCTATCCAGTGTGTCTCTCACATAATTTCAGAGCATTCTGATGTACGGTTTTAAAATTAAGGCCTTGAAACCAAGGCTATATTGACACTTTTTCAGGCTAGTAAAGGCATATTCTTCTCTTTTTCAGGCTACTCTAAATAGGAATCCTGACGTTATGCCAGCTTCATTCCAAGTCTGGAGGAGACATCACCTATCCAGTGTGTCTCTCACATAATTTCAGAGCATTCTGATGTACGGTTTTAAAATTAAGGCCTTGAAACCAAGGCTATATTGACACTTTTTCAGGCTAGTAAAGGCATATTCTTCTCTTTTTCAGGCTACTCTAAATAGGAATCCTGACGTTATGCCAGCTTCATTCCAAGTCTGGAGGAGACATCACCTATCCAGTGTGTCTCTCACATAATTTCAGAGCATTCTGATGTACGGTTTTAAAATTA